>NW_017676669.1:0-41082 GCF_001879085.1 Nicotiana attenuata
CTGCGGACGCCTGCAAGGCTACCTCAGTGTCGTGAATATGAATCGCCTGCTTCCGAACTACTGTTGCTGCTGTTCCTCAAAACCTGGACCTGTGCAAAAAATGTACAGAAGTGTAGCATCAGCACAACCGACCCCATGTGCTGGTAAGTGTCTAGCCTAACCCCGGCGAAGTAGTGACGAGGCTAGACTGGACACCACATAAACTTGTGCAGTTATAGATATACAACGGAAATCGAATACAAAGCAATTACCAACATGGGAGGGGAAACATGCTATGGGGAGATACAATATTAACAGCAATCCAGAGTAACAACTAAAACAACTTAGGTTCACAGTGAACGAGGAATCAATACTCAAATGTAAAAACATAGCCTCAACAATTGTTGCGGCGTGCAACCCGCTCCATAATTACCATTGTTGCGGCGTGCAACCCGCTCCACAATATCATTGTTACGGCGTG
The DNA here is from genome assembly GCF_001879085.1 of Nicotiana attenuata. Taxonomy (NCBI): domain Eukaryota; kingdom Viridiplantae; phylum Streptophyta; class Magnoliopsida; order Solanales; family Solanaceae; genus Nicotiana; species Nicotiana attenuata. The sequence goes on from NW_017676669.1 coordinate 461, forward strand.
CAACCCGACCCATATCATTTATCATGTATCATTGTTGCGGCGCGCAACCCGATCCTCACATCTTATTGTAGAGTCCGACTCCCCAAACAATAGTCACAATCAAGGGGCACAAAATAAGCAAATATTTGACAAACATCCCGGCAAGGGAAAGAATTCAATGAATGCAACCAAACGTCCCGGCAAGGGAATAATCGATAACGCTTTCTGTTTCTTACTTTCCTTATCTTTTAATTCACTTTACTATTTTGAGCCAACGCTCCAAAGAATCAAATCATTTCGTATACTTTCATATCCGTATCACAATTCGAGCCAATGCTCCCAGGAATCAAGTGATCATATTACCGTTCATATGTTATTCACAACAACTAGGAATCCTTCAATAAACACGAAGTTCACAACCAAGTCACGATAATTACATTATAAAGACTCACGGTCATGCTAGACACCAATGTATAGATACTCGTCACATGCCTATACATCGTACTCGATCACATAGCAATTAGCAACAAGACTCAACTCCTATTCCCTCAAGCTAGGGTTAAACCAAACACTTACCTCGAAGGTTTACGGCCAATTCAATCCTTAAGCAATGCCTTTCCTTTCGAATTTAGCTCCAATTCAATCGTATCTATACATAATTGATTTAATATCATCAATAATACTCAACAATCCAACCCAAATACCTAAATATAATCTTTCCAACATTCTGCCCAAAATTTGCAAAACCGACCCCGGGCCCGCTTGGTCAAAACACGAGGTTCGAACCAAAATAAATTCACCCATAACCCCACGAATCCAAAGATATAATTTGTTTTAAGATTCGACCCCAAATTGGGGTTGAATTACCCAAAATTCTCAAAACCCTAACTCTACCCAAAACCCATGATTCCTACCTTGATTTCATGATTTAGGCTTAGAAACTCGCTAATTAATGAAGGAAAAGTAAAGGAAATAAGTGGGAAATTACTTACTCAAGTGGTCTTGAAGCTTGAGGGCTTTAATGGCTTCCTAAGGCTTGGGAGAGAAGAGGGCTCGTGATAAAAAGTGAAAAATCCCGAGTGTATTGTTTCTGTTCTTTTAAAAAAATCACTGGACGACATTACACTACGCGTTCGCGACAGTAGGGTCGCGTTCGCGTTGAATAGAAGTTGGCAAGCATCGCGTTCGCAGACAAGGGATGCGAACGCGAAATGAAAATATTGGGTGCCTGGAAAATTGGCCTACGCGAACGCGTTGGCCTGTACGCGAACGCGATGGGAAATGGGCTGGGAACTACGTGAACGCGGTCCGGCCCTCGCGAACACGAACAAGAAAAGAGGACTGGGCCCCCAGAGATTCATATCTCTACGCGAACACGGACTAGTGACGCGAACGCGATGAAGGAACAAAATGAAGCATCGCGAACGCGTGAGGGGGAGTGCGAACGCGAAGAAGGATTTCACTGGGCAAAAATTGCAGAAAAATCTGCTACCATTCCAAGTGTAAGAACACCCCGAACTACCTCCAATTCACTCCCGAGCCCTCGGGGCTCCTAACCAATCACACACACTAACTCAATAACATCCTACGAACTTACTCGAGCGATTAAATCGCCAAAATAACATCAAAATCATTTAATCAAGCCTCAAAATCAGCATTTTCCTTTCAAACATCATAAACTTCCAACTTTAGACATTTAGGTCCGAAACACGTCAAACGACGTCCGATTTCGACCAAACTTTACAGGAAGCGCTTAGACAATATATAAGACTTTTACCGGGCGTCCGAACCAAAATACGAGCCCGATACCATAGTCTTTTAATAAATTTTCGTTTCCATTTTCCTTAATAATTTCAGAAAAATAATTTAACAGAAAAATTCTTTTACTCAGGTTCTAGACCTCGAATTTCGACTCCGGGCACATGCCTGAGTCCCATATTTTTCTACGGACCTTCCGGGACCGTCCAATCTCGGGTCCGGGTCCGTTTACGAAAAATGTTGACCAAAGTCAACTATAATCATATTAATATCAAAATTCTTCAAATTTTTCACACAATTCACATATTTCAACATAAAAGCTTTCCGGCTACGCGCCCGGACTGCGCACGCAAATCTAGGCGATAGAAAATGAGTTTTTCAAGGCCTCAGAAGCACGGAACAGATGAGGAAATAGGTGATGACCCCTTTGGGTCGTCACAGGAGATAATAGTTATGTATGGGTTCCAGGCTTGATTTTTGACGCCCGGTGCCACCGAATAATTCTTAATTATTATAAGTCTCAATTTCAACATTTTTATATTTTTATTAACTTAATAAATTAAATTAAGTATGATTTTTGAAATTGGAGATAATAGTTATGTATGGGTTCCAGACTTGATTTTTGACGCCCGGTGCCACCGAATAATTCTTAATTATTATAAGTCTCAATTTCAACATTTTTAGATTTTTATTAACTTAATAAATTAAATTAAGTATGATTTTTGAAATTGGAGATAATAGTTATGTATGGGTTCCAGGCTTGATTTTTGACGCCCGGTGCCACCGAATTATTCTTAATTATTATAAGTCTCAATTTCAACATTGTTAGATTTTTATTAACTTAATAAATTAAATTAAGTATGATTTTTGAAATTGGAGATAATAGTTATGTATGGGTTCCAGGCTTGATTTTTGACGCCCGGTGCCACCGAATAATTCTTAATTATTATAAGTCTCAATTTCTACGCTAAAAGGCTCTACATTTTACTACGCTAAAAGGCTCTACATTTTACTTCGCTAAAAGGCTCTATATTTTACTTCGCTAAAAGACACTATATTTTACTACGCTATAAGGCTATACAATATGAACATAACATCAACAATACAAATAAACAAAATAAATAATATTATTTGACACAAACAATCAAGTAGCATTTTTGGTCACAAACATAACATAAATTCGGATATCAAATAAATCAAACCGGGTATATAAAAGAAACAAAATGAAACACTAACATAACAAAAATTCACATGGAAACATGCTAAACAATACTAATGCATGACTATATGAGTTTCGGCATAAAGTAAATTGAAATACCTCGATGTAAATATTATTGAAATCGAATTTTTGCACCCGAAACACGCAATCCAAAACTTCTTTTGTGTGTGGGACCTACACTTCTTGCTCTTTATGGGACGGATGGGGCCGAAAATTTTTTTTTTTAATGTAGGCGGGTGGGGACCAGAAAACTTTGAGTTTGATTTTTTAATGGAGATCGTTGTTTGTGGGAAGAAGACGACCCATTTTTATTAGGGCAATTCGTAGTTCAGTACAACAAATTGTAATTCGCAGTACTGTACTACGAAATTCATAAAAAAAATTATTTTTTTTTAAAACTGCGAAATGCCTTAACGGCAAAAAATCCGTTAAGCCAATTCGCAGTATAAAACTGCGAAATACCCATTATTGTATCTTTTTTTTTTAACATCAAAAATATATTTTATGTTCAAAAAATTATTAATTAAGTTTTGGTCAGCTGCCACATCTAAAAAGAGACCCCACATATTAATAAGGGAAATTTTCAGAAACCACTATGTTTTAGTGGTTATTAGCTAGTTGTAGCTACCATTTACTATATTACTTTATATAGCTACGTTTTCAGGTTTTTTTAGAGTTTATTCGATGTATTTAAGCTATTGTATTCATGAATACAATAACATTTTTTCGCGTGAAAAGGGGATTACAACTAGACGGATTATTGTATTCGACTGTATTCACGGCGTGAAACAGGGAATTACAGCTAGACAGATTATTGTATTCGACTGTATTCACGGCGCAATTGATGGTCTATTCAGCTGTTTTTAAACAGAAAGTGAATCAATTAACATAATAAACTCCTAATATAACTCAACAAACTCAATTATAACACACAAAAGTTGTATTTCCTGTTATAAAAAGATTCTCAACCGAAAAATACCTTAAAATATAGCAATCTTCTGAGAAATTATATAATTACATTCAATATAGTTAAATACATAAAAATACATTGAATACTTGAAGTATAGCAGGTCATCTATAGTGCAAAAACATATGAATACATACTGCAGATATATTTGAATACATATATACATCTGAATACATAAATTATATTAATTAAGAAAATTATATGAATACATTCAAGGAATATAGCGAGACAGTGAATACAATGAAATACAGCGAGATACACAAAAATATTTAAAAAAAATAATGAATATAATGAAATACATGAAAATATAGCGAGATACATTGAGATACACTTAAAAAAACGTAACGGAATCTTCAATTTGCTCAATCCCAAATACCGTCGTCTTTGTTCAAGAACAACCCTAATGTCGTCGCATCGAGAGGGCCGCGATTCTGACTCAAAACGTCATTATTCCCGTTACCGTGATACTATTCCGGCAATAGAAAGCAAAGTTATGCCAGAACAAACCTAACAGTAACTACATGTAAATTCAATGGCAGCTTCTGTTTAGTGCCACTTTTTCTTCCCCATTAACAACTTTTACCAAACCCATCAAGCATAAGCCTCCCCTCAATTACACATAATTTGCAGCTTCTCGTAATAAAAGTTTGATGTCACCATTTTAATGAGAACGAGAATCGGAGTCGAAGAGGGTTGACGACGGCAAAGGAGTTGGGTACACTTTAATATAGTACTTCTTCTTCGACGAGTTTATCTTCTATGGAGAGATTGGCGTTGAGAGAGAGAGGGTGGAGAAAAATCTGAAAGAATGAGAGAGAAAAATAATATAAAGAGTATTTTATTGTTGAAGGGTAGAAAATAACCATAAATAGATATTTGGCTATAAAAATCAAAAGGTAGCTATGAAATATAATTTTTAAAAGGGTATTTATTTAAAACTAGTGAATTTGACCACGCTTCGCGCGGTAATAAAAGACCTTAATAGATTTAATATTAATTTTTAAATAGTATTGGAGTAATACAAATATTTTATAATTTAAACATTTGAAATACTATTTTCAATTCAAATAAATTAGATTAACACTTAATTTGTGTTTTTCTCAATTTTTTATTTTTGTATAATAGTATAGGTGAAGCTAATTTTTTCTTAAAAATAATATATGTGAACAAATGAATTTCAATTAAAATTGATCTCTATGTGGGTAATGTGTAGATTTTACATGTATATAAGTATTTAACATTTTCCTTTTCATTATATAGTTAAATTTTATTATTTTCATAATTTTCACCATGTTTAAAATCAAGAAGCAAAAAGAAGAAAGATGAATAAAAGGGAGGGAAAATATCACAAATCTACGAAAATCAAATGAATTTCTTTCCTCCCCATTATTTCTATTTTAACGTTTTTCCTATTTGTATTTTTCTCTTTTCCAACTTTCATACTTTTCTACCCTATTATTTTCAATAAAAAAAGTCCATACTCTACTTCATTTTTCTTATCATTTTCGTAACATCCCATAACCAATCACTCCTACGTTATAGTATTATGTCTTTTTACCCTCAACATCATCAAATTATTCCAAATTGTGCAAAATTAAAAAAAATAATATGTTCTTTTTTATTGAAAGTTCTCCTACAAATCCAATATAGAACTTCATAAACAATGGGATAGTCAGGAAAAAGGAATCCACAAGAGCTTAAACTGAAAGTCCAACCACCGCTCACTTTGAAAGACAAATGAAAGGGTTATACAGGAGAAAGTGAGGAGATGTAGCTTCTCCAGGAGTTAATATTTGTGAATAATTTGTATCCTATGCATAAGTTATATTTGTGAATAATTTGTATATATTCTATGTCCATATAAAATTTTTGTGAATAATTAATATCCTATATTCATATAAAATGAGTTTTTACTCTCTATGGTTCCAGCGGCTAAAGAAAAAGGTTTTGTTGGCTGTGCATAGGGATGTTTATAAAAACCCGAAAAATCGAACCAAACCAAAAACCAAACCAAACCGACCAAAAAAATCGATACTTTTTGGTTTGGTTTGGTTTTGGTTTTGAATTTTAAAAACCGATCAAATTTGGTTTGGTTTTGGTTTTAATCAGAAGAAAAACCGAAAAAAACCGAACCAAACCAACTATAGGAGTAGCTATTTCAAATTTATTATTACACCTATATACATATTTATATTTTTATGCAAAGTTTCAAATTTTTTATGGTAAATGTTAATAGTTTTCACTTTTAGTATAGTTCTTTACCTTTACATTCTAGTTTGATTGGTAGTTTTCTTTTGTTAAGTGTAAGAATCCATTTCATGTTAAAAATAATATATTTTTAGTTGAGTCCTTAAATTATTCATCACCATTTGATTCAATTATCATCAATATATCTTGGTAAATAATAGATTTCTCAAAGGGCAATTGATTTGATAGTGTTACGTTGAAAATGTGGTCGCCGAAATATGTGTTTGGTAGTGTATGTCATATATTTAAGAAAAAACCGACAAATAACCGAAACCGACAAAACTCGACATAAACCGAATCGAGAAAAAACCGACTTAATTGGTTTGGTTTGGTTCTAATATTTGAAAAACCGACTTACTTGGTTTGGTTTCTTTTTAGGGAAAAACCGATCCAAACCGAACCATGAACACCCCTAGCTGTGCATCTACATTAAAGGGGGAAAAAATGTCCAAAAATGAGAAAGAAATACCTGAACTCATTTGAAAACCCTTGAAAGAGCAAGCAAAATGGTAAAGAAACTATTGAAGCCTGCAGCAACACTTGCATCAATTTCTCATTGCATGTCTGCTTTTTGCTGAGAACTTTCATACAACCATATAAATCTTTACTTCTAATTATAAATAAATTCTGAAAAGAAAGAGTTGCAAGAGAAATAAAAGACATCATGCAAAATTTTACCTGGCCTTATAATCATTAACTAAACCTCTCACAATACCATATTAAGAGTAATGAAATTTGCTTAATATCCTGATCCGGGCTTCCTTCTTGTCCTCATGTTTTTATCCTGAAGCTTTATGGTATATTTGTAATTAAAAAAATAGTAAAATAGTTAGTACAAATACAAAAAATGCTAATCATATTCATTCTCTTTTGCTGCAAACTTTTCTATTCACAACAATAGTAAATGGGGCAATTTAAACTCAACATGAGAATGTTATGTAAATATAATTTCTTGTCCAACACTATAGCTCTAAGTTCGACAGAACTACCACCTAAAAAAATCTCGCGTAATTTATTAACATCTCTTATGCTAATGAACCAAGTCAAGTGTGGGCATAGGCAAGAATGATGCACTGAGACGTAAAATACTAAATCCAAAGAAAGATTGAAATTGAAGAAGATGAATAAAGAAAAAGAAGTGAAAACAACATGTACACCTTGAAATGTAACGATGACAAAGTAGGGTCTTTAAATATTTCAATGCCTTTTCCATACAAAACGTAACCTCTGTAGAAGAAGAGAAAGAGTGGGAGGTTAATTAGGAAAATTTAATTAGAGAATAGAAACGGCTTTAGACTCCTCTAATACCACATTGAAAGCATAAAAGAGTATGAAATTGGGAAAGAATGAGAAAAATCCAAAAAAAGGAGAAAATAGATAAATAGGATCTTTGGCCAAAGAAAAATGCCAACTCATCTTTTATTTTCCCTACTTTATATAGATATATAGATAAATAAGGTATCAATCTTTGCTACAGGAGGTAAAAATTCCCATTAATAAACCCGACCCAACCTCCATTTAACCTGACCCAAACCAAACAGCAAATCCAATGAACAACGCCCATGAAATCAAAATGATAATTCTCAACTACTTAACTTTCTCCTCTAAATTACTAACTTTTCCAACCTCCACAAGATTAACAAGTTCAATTTCCTCAAGTTTCGTGTTTAAATTGTCTCTTTCAACCTTAATAGCATTTTCCATTTCATCAAATATGTTGTTCGAATTGCTCCTTTCAACCATATAGCTTCTTCCATTTCATCGACTTTCGTGTTCAATTTGTTCTTTTCAACCTTCATAGCATCCAATTTTGTTTTTAAATTTTTTATCACAATAACCGCTCCACGAGGGCGCTCTTCGTCATGCCATTCCCAATAACCATAGTTACTAATCTACAAAATATCAAAATATATAATTGAAAATAAGTATACATTTTTTAGAAAGATCAAATACAACTTCTGAAAATGCAAAGCAAATCGGAACCCAAATGCAACTTACTTTTGGTCTTGAACATTTGAAGAACCTTCTCCCAGCATTTGTATTAGTCCAAGCAGTCAAATTGCAAAGCAATCAGTCCACAAGCGCATCTTCTCACACATCATATCTCACAAAAATCCACCAATCCTTCAGATATAATTATTAGAAAATGAGTCATAGGGAGAGCTCTTTGTGAAATGGATATTGAAGAATAAAATTAGGGTGCTTGCAAAGGTAAAAGAAGACCCTCGATTGGGTCTGTTTTGTTCAGGTCAGGTTAAAGGGAGGTTGGGTCAGTTTTATTATATGTGGGGTCTTTTTTCAATTGTGGCAGCTTATGTAGAGTTTTGTTAGTCAATAAGGGTATAAATGGTCCGATACTTAGACGGCAAAGACATAATTGATACCAAATTTTGACGAAGGGTATAAGCGACCTATTTCGGATTGTTGTAGGATATAATTAACCCTTTTTCGATTTAACTATGATTCCACGGCAAAAACTTAGCGCATTGATGCCTCTATAACTACAACAGCGACAACAACAAATTTAGTATAATCCCACAAGTGGGAGTGATAGTGTGTAAGCAAATCTTGCTCCTACCTTGAAAAGAGCAATAGCAATAGCAACAGACAGTAACAACAACAAGAAGATAATAAGAAAGTGAGGCGAAAGAAACATGTAATAATAAAAATCTAAAAATAGGAAATGTAGAGAAATCTATATTCAAAACAGCACTTTCAATTTAGAACTCACAATATTTAAGTGCTGAATATTTTGCTATTCAAGGATTTTAAATTAAAATTTATCTTTAGCTAAAACCTATCTTGCATTGTTGTCTGAGAGTATGGACAAAATATTTCAACAAATTAGTTGCATTCACATCAATTTTAATCTACAACCATAACTCAATTCAATATAGTTTGACCAAGAGATCTTGTTATGAATTTAAAAGAGACCTCTTATCAACTCATGAGTCATGACGCCAACATAAATCTCATAAAATTAAAAGTTTGTGTCATGCTTCATATGCTACCATCTTTCAATGTGTGAAATAATTTAATTGCATTAAATATGAAGAAGGCTTGTACTAGTACTATTGAGAGTTGAATTGAATAAATAAAATCATGAAAAGTTGCAAAAGTAACCCTTAGGCATTAAGTAGGGTTTGCAAATACCAACGGCCATTGAGCCCCCAAGGCGCGATTCCTTATTATCCCATCTTTGCCCTCCCATTTTCCTCTCCCCCCAACTCTTCATTTTCCTTTTTAATTCCCTCTTCAAACTGCAAACAACAAAACCACAGAAAAAAACAAAAACAAAATGTCAAACAGATCCCCCATTTTCCCCTTTGTTGAACCTCAACACTTCAGTGACTATGGCTTCGACCCTCAAATCGATTATTTTCAGGTATTATTTTTTTAATTTAGTTCAAGTACGTATACATAATTTGAGTCGAAAACAACTCATTTTGCACCTGTTATCTTAAATAAAGATGCGTTCTTGTCCTTAATTTTGCACCCCTGTTTAACAGATTTTAGAAGAAGCAAGAAAGCACAAGATTAGAGAAACGGCAAGATCTTCTATAGATACAGTTCATTTCAAGCTACAAAAACCAATATCAAAAGACGAATATTCAAAAAAGATCAGGAAGAACAGTAGCCGTAAAAAATGGTGGAAAAATGCTCTGCTCTTTTTCAAGAGGAGCACTAGTTCCAAAAATGAAAATATCTCCGGCGACGGTGATCTTGACGTCGACGGCGAAGTTCACCGCCGGTGTGCTACTTTCCGAGGATCAGTATCTGGGCCGGTTTATATTACTGAGAGTAGAAGTGGGTCGAATACGCCTTGTCGTACAACCAGCCGGCCGTCGTCCGGTCCACTCACCGGAACTTTGACTCCTAGCCGGAAAGGTGATTTGGAGATCCCCTACATTAACCTCAGGGAATTTAACATGGACCCGCAGCAGCATAGGATCTCGACAACTTCAGCTATGCCCATATATTTGGTCACGTGAACAGAGCAGTATTTAATTAATTTTTAATTTTAAGTACTACTGCTAATTAGAAAGTTGAACCCTTTAGTCTTTAATCAAAAGGGTACTCTTATTATTATTTTGTTTTGTTTTTTATGGTTAGAAGTTCACTTTTCCAGTCATTTTATGCAAAAGTGCTTTATTGATGGCATGAAGCAACTTTTGTCTTGTGAATTGTCAACAGACGGTCTTTATCTTTGATTCTGCGGCCTATTGTAATGAGCTGATTAATCTACTAATGGCGTGCTTTTGCTTCGACCACAGTTTGCTTTTGATATTTTTCTCTAATTTTTCCCTTTTTAGGGTTGTGATTTTAACTTTATCTATGAATAGATATCAACAACAACAACTAACAAAAAATCCAGGCTAATCTCATAGGTGTGTACATAGATTTTGCCCTTACATTGAGAAGGTAAATTGACTATTCCCGATAAACCCTCAGCTCAAAAGATAAAAATTGCAATAACAATATCAAGATAATAAGAAAATTAAAGGGAAAGAAAGCATGTAGTGATAGATATCTAAGAATGAAAAAATACAAGACTAACATTGGTACTACTAGTATGAAAAAGAAAAATGATCGACTACCTACTAACCTTTTACCTTAATTCTTGATCTCCACACCCTCTTATAGATGATCATGTTCTCGATAAGCTGAAGCAGCACCGTGATTAAATATCACCAAATCCAAAAGAGCAGGCCAAAAAAAGTGATCAAGCCAATTGCCTATCAATTTTAACTAGAAATCATGTCAAAGATTAGCTTCATTTTATGTTTAGTTCAATTGAACTGATATCTGAATTTACAATTGTAACCTTAGTTATAAAGCTTTATGACAACGAATTTGTTGACAGCATAACACATTTTTCTGTTCCAAGAAAACTCTTTTATCTGTCTAAACTTAGGAATTTCTTTGAGGTTTTAATGATGTAGTAGGTCAAGGTACAAGTAATGGACCAAGGATACGTGCATGCCAAATTGTTGGTGCAGTGATCGAGGAACGGTTGAGGGGAAGCGTTGTTGTTTGTCTTTTTGTTATGGTACAGGTATTAATTCGTAGTGCTGGACTGCTGGTACATAACAATATGGTCAGACTTAAATTCTTGGTGACCGTTTGTGATTGTGGGGTCTGACTAAGCTCCACATTTGAATAATTAGGCATTAATGACTCATTATAATCCAACTTTTGTTAGCAACTATTCCCTCCGGTCCAAAATAAGTGATTTTTTCGCCTTTTTCTTGTGGTCCAAAATAAGTGATTTTTTCAGATTTCAAGAATGAATTAATTATTTTTTTCCTACATTGTCTCTGAAGTAAATGGTGTTGGAATATATGTTAGGAGTGTNCTTCCGATCTTGGAATATATGTTAGGAGTGTTTATGTGAGATAGTAAAGGTTAATATGGTCAATTCCATTGCTAATTATTGCTAAAAGGTGGATTTCTTAATTTGTGTGAAAACATCCAAAAAATCACTTATTTTGGACCGGAGGGAGTAGTAGTCTTTTTTCTTACCTCATAAGTTATGTTTTCTTTACGTGATAAAATGAGCTAGATGAAGGGAGCCTTGAAGCAACAATATAGTTATTTTTGTGTGATCTATATGTGATGGGTTCGAACTGTGGGAGGAGCCACTAATTCTTGTATCAGGGTACGCTATTTACATCACACCCAATAAAATACGGTTCTTTTTTAAACTCCGAGTAATGCCTTGTGCATCCGGCTGCCCTATAAAATGCGCTAGCTAAAAGTGTCTCAAGAAAGCCCTTTCCTTGGAAATTTCTTGAGTAGTACAATATTATTTGCTTATCTTTTGCTGAGCAGGAGCATTGGAAAATTAATACTTTTGCACACTGTTGAAAATATTCCCTAACCTTGAGATTATTCCAAAAAGAAGGATTCACTGAAGAGTACACAATTTTTTTGGGAATGCGAGTTTTTCCTAATTTTTTTTTATTTATTTTGGCAATAAAGACATATATTAAAAACACATACTAATTCATTACATATGGGAACTGTTCTAGGATACGTAGTTTCTAGCTTGTCCCTTTCCAAAATAAAAACAACAAAAGTAGGAGGAATTAGATAAGTCCTTAAGCTTCCAAGGATTGGTAAGCTGCTTCCATTCTTCGCCATTGAATCGGTCGCCTGATTAGCCTCTCTGTAGACGTGTTGTAGTGGCGGATCCCCTGCTCTACTCAATAGGCATCTGCAATCATCAATTAGGTTATAGGAACAGTTCTTATTATCAATTAGATTAATGAGTTCCTTACAATCCGCTTCAGTAGTGAGAGGGAGGTAGTTGTTCTCTATGACTAATTTCAGACCATGCAGTAGTTCTAGTGTTTCCATATAAATATTAGTTGTATGTGAAAAACTCATGTTGTACCCAAAAACCCATTCCCCATTGCCCTTTCTGATGATTCCTCCTATGCCACCTTTTCCTGGATTTCCAAAACATGATCCATCCATATTGAGTTTATTGATGTTTGGTTCCGGTGGTTTCCATTTAATGAGAATGGTGTCTCTAATTATGGAAGGTCTTTTTTGGTTTGTGGCCAGGAGTTTGTATTCCATGGGTTTGTTTACTATATTTTTTAGGATAATAGGTTTACTATTATTATTGAATATCGTCTTGTTTCTATGCAGCCAAATGTGCCAGAGGATAAAGGGGAGGACATCAGACCAGTCAAGATATTCATTGAACCTAGTATTCCAGCTACTTTGGGCTTTTAATCAATTGTGCAAGGTGTATTGGTCTGGCGGTTCTGGGGGGGGGGGGGGGGAGAAGCTTGAAACCAACTTGATCTCGGATTGTTTTGGAGTACTTACACCTAAAGAACATATGCATTGTATTTTCATTTGTAGTGCTACAAATATTGCAGGTCGGAGAGTTAGTAATATTCTTGTTGAAGAGCATTTGTGATGTGGGGAGTCTATTATGAATAGCCGTCCATAGGAAGAATTTTATTTTGTTGAGGGTTTTAATTTTCCATAGCCATTTGTAGTCTTTTGCGTCCCCTTCCTCTCCCCCCATGAGCATTTCATAAGCTGATTTGATAGTAAAAGTCTCATTGGTACTTTTGCCCCAGCTATATTTGTCTTTAATAGGTTGGAATTGCTTGGTGTAGGTGCTAGTGATTTTGTTCTTAACCTCGATTAGGAGCTGGAATGATAAATTATTAAGGTTATAAGAGTTATTTTCAATAATATCTGCTAACGGTTGATGTTATTCATGACTCATTAAGGGCCCTTGGATTTGGGTTCTTAACGTTTTCTTGTTACCTAGCCAGGCGTCTTGCCATATTTTAATTGATTGCCCGTTTCCAATTTTCCCGTGAATACCTTGTTTACAAATGTCTGTGCCCCGGACAATATTTTTTCAGATATGGGAGCAATTTTTATCTTGGAGATTCTAGCTTTGTTGGGGGTTCCCACTATTGTATCTGTTGTGAAGTACCCTACTCCAAAGGGACGATTTATGATCTTTTTTATATCTCCAAGCTAAGCTAGCGCTAAAGGATTGGTTTTTCCATTTTGTTTTGTATTGTCCCAACCCCCCATCCTTCTTTTGCTTTGTGGCAGTGTCCCAACTTATCAAATGGCATTTTCTTTTTTCGGAGGTGCTCCCCCATAGGAAGTTCCTTTGGATTCTATCAACGTTATTAATAGTAGCTTGGGGAAGGTTGTAGATTTGCATAACATGATTGGGATTGCGGCCGGGGTTGATTTAATAAGAGTGGTCCTTCCTGCTATGTTAAGGAAGTTGATTTTCCACCTTTTTAGTCTATTGTTGAGACGGTCAATTATATATTGAAAATCTTTCTTTGAGGGATTAGAAAACCCTATGGGGAATCCTAAGTACATACTGAATTCTCTAGTGTGGCTTATTGATAAGAGTTGCTAAAGTCGGTTTTTATGTCTATTGGAATATTTTCGGAAAATATTAGCCTTGATTTGTTGAAGTTGATAGATTGGCCTGAATGTGCGCAAAATTTATTGAGAGTGTCTATGATGTAGTTGCATATTTTTTTATTAGCGTTTGCTAGGAGGATTAGATCATCTGCAAAATATAGGTGTGATAGAGGGGGACTTTTGAAGAGATTTTGACTGGGTCCCATCTGCAGTAGTCAATTTCGTGGTGAATTAGTCTTGACAGCATTTCCATGCAGATGATGAAGATGTAAGGGACAAGCCTTTTCATGGACAAGCCTTTTCCTTTTACTTACCTAGGTTGTCCTCTTTATGTGGGAAGAAAAAAATAGAGTATTTTGATAATATGATTAGTAAGATTGTTAAAAGGTTAAATGGCTGGCAAGGTAAGTTGCTTTCTCCTGGTGGTAAGATTACTTTGATTAAGAGTGTCCTCCAATCTATCCCTGTCTATACTCTCTCTGCTATGTCTCATCCTAAAGGAGTGTTTAGATTAATTGAGAAGCATTTTGCTAATTTTTTCTGGGGTTCCTCTGAGGAGCACAAGAGATATCATTAGAGTTCTTGGAACCATCTTGCTCTCCCTATTGATGAAGAAGGCATAGGTCAAAGGAAATTGGAGGATATTAGTAACATGTTAGCTATGAAAAGGTGGTGGAGGATAAGATCCACATCATCTCTTTGGGCTAGATTCATTAGTAACAAATATTGTGTGAGATCCCATTTGGTCTCAAAAAATTGGCTCCAGGAGATTCTCATGCTTGGAATCATGTTCTCAAAATAAGGAATATTGTAGAGAATTATATTTTTTGGCTGGTAAATTCTGGCTCAAGTAGTTTTTGGTGGGATAATTGGTCCCTTATGGGACCTTTGGCTATGTTGGTACCTGATGTCCCAAAGAGCTCCAAAACTTTAGTTGGAGAGTTCATTTTAGAAGGTCAATGGAACATCAACAAGCTTAAGGATCTCTTACCAGATCATGTGATACAACATATCCAAACCATTTCCATAGGCAATCATACTAAGGAGGATCAAGTCTTTTGGGAAATATCAGACAATGGCAAATTCACAAATAGAAGTGCATGGAGTTTGGTAGGGAAAGCTAGTCCAAAAGTGCAATTCATCAACAAG
This sequence comes from Nicotiana attenuata, assembly GCF_001879085.1. NCBI lineage: Eukaryota > Viridiplantae > Streptophyta > Magnoliopsida > Solanales > Solanaceae > Nicotiana > Nicotiana attenuata. Next base: position 15,703 of record NW_017676669.1, read on the forward strand.
GTATGAAACTCTACTATCCCTTTTAAAATGTCTTTCCTGGCTTGGAGGCTCTGGTATGGTAAACTTCCTTTTGATGATGTCATTATTAATTTTGGCAAACAAATTATTTCCAGATGTAACTGTTGCAGAAATCCAACTACAAATAATATGAATCATGTATTTGTAGAGGGTCAAGATGCTAGTTATACTTGGAAACTTTTTGGAAAAGCTCTTGGCTTAGAGTACCACCCATACCCAATTAGATATATGCTCAATAAATGGTGGACTTCTAAGGCTGCTAATGATGTCCACAAACTTGTTTTAAACATTACACCCATCATTATTTGCCGGTTTCTTTAGAAAGAATTTTGTGCGTTTAGGTACGGAGATCAAAAAAGCTTCAACAATTATAAATTACAACAACAAATGGCTTGGATTATTGAGTCTGCAATCAGAAAAGCTTTTTCCAACTGTAATCTAAAACTTCCATGGAACAGCTTTTGTGATCTCCTAACGAGGCTTCAACTTGTGCACAAAAGCATGGTTGTTCTCTAGAAAAGGCCGGATAGGGGATGGGTCAAGATAAACACTGATGGGAGTTTTTTACAAGGGGAAGAAAAAGCAGGTCTAGGAGGAGTCATCAGAGACGACCAGGGGGATACTATTATGGCATTCTCACTTCCATACATTGCTGAAAACCACGACATTGCAGAGGCTCAAGCAGCCTGGATTGGTACCAATTGGTGCATACAAAATGGTTTCACTCAAGCCATTCTTGAATTGGACTCTCTTTATATTATAGAGATCCTTCGTAAAGGAAGTGCAACCAACTACAAGATTAGTCAGATAATCAGCAAGCTCAGAGAGGCGATCATCACCTTCAATATTCAGATTAGCCATTGCTATAGAGAGGCCAATCAATTAGCGGACTCCTTGACTAAAAGGGCAGTCAACACTCAACAGTCAGCCTACTTCTACTCTAACCAATAGCTGCGTAGTCAGGCAAAGGGCCCTTTTTTGCTGGACAAAGATCAGGTTCCTTCCATAAGGAACAAATATGACAAGGCCAATTTTTTTGTTAGCTAGTTTGTAATTTTGTGAGGGGGCGAACTATTTATAATCGCCTATGGCTCAATTCTTTTTGAAGGGTATTCTCCACCCTTGTGTTGTATCAAACTATACTTTTGCTGATACAACACCCCCATGCATCCTGGGAAAATTTCATTAAAAAAAAAAGATGAAGACGTAAGGGGATAGGGGGTCACCTTGGCGAATACCTCTAGACGGTCTAAAGAATTCTGAGTTGGATCCGTTAATAATGATAGAGGTAGACGTGGTAGAGATACAGGACATAATTAGGTCAATTAAATCTTGAGGGAATTTTAGGGAGGTTAGTGAGAATTTTATAAAAGACCATTCTAATTTATCGAATGCTTTTTCTAGGTCTATTTTTATCAATATTTTCCCTTTTTTTCTTTTAATTTTTTAAAGTGATTTAGGACCTTGTGGACACTGATAGCATTTTCTGAAGATCTTCTGCCCTTCATGAAGCTAGTTTGTGTTGGGTGGATTAATTTGGGCAGAAGGGGTTTGATTCTATTGACTATGATTTTTGTTACTACCTTGTAGGCAGTGTTACACAGGCTGATAGGTCGATATTGCTTGATAGTTTTAGCATTTTGGCATTTTGAGATTAGGCAGATGTAGGTGCTATTCATACCCTCAGCCATCCTTTTCTCCCTAAAGGTGTCTTTGAAAAAGTCAATTAACGTTCCTTTAGTATCGCTCCAGAACTTCTGGTAGAAAAAGGGGTGTAGGCCATCCGGCTCGGGTGCTTTGTATGGTTTAAAAGAGTCTAAAGCACTTTTAATTTCGCCGGTTGTGATGTCTTGGCATAGGGTTTGTTGGTCCATGTTATCAAGAGTTGCATAAAAGGACATGTAGTGATTCGTTCTATAGGAGGTGTTATGTCCTATTGTAAAGACGTTTGTGTAGTAGTTGTTTATTAAGGATTTAATATCTTTTTGGTCGTAGTACCAGTTGCCCACTTCGTCCTTAAGGCTTAGGATTCTATTCTTTCTTCTACGTTGCATGGTGGTGATGTGGAAAAATTTTGTACTCGCATCCCCTTCACTCAACCATTGTATTCGGGATTTGAGCCTCCAAAATTCCTCCTCTAGTTTTAGAATGTCATTGAATTCCTTGAATAGGTTTGTTTCAAGGTCAAGTAGAAATTGACTGGTCGTATAATTTGGGGAAATTTGTATTCCATTAATTCTGGAGATTATGACATTTTTTTATGAAAAATATTGCCAAACGTACTAATGTTCCATTCTTTTACATTTTTTATAAAGTTTTCAATTGCTCCTAGTATATTATCTTGGTTGGTACATGACTCCTTAACAAGATTTTTGAACTTTGGGTGGGATAACCACATGGATTCAATTCTGAAGATATTATTAATGTGTGAGAAATTTTTGAATAGGTCTAGTTTTATGGGGCACTGGTCAGAATGAATTCTTGTTAAGTGTGTGACGTGCGCTTCTTTAAAAAGGTTGATCCAGCTTGAGTTAGCTACGTATCTATCTAACCTTTCCATGATTAAAGTTCTAGTCTTTTTCCTTTTATTTGTCAAGTATATTTTGAGCCCTTATACCCTAGGTCAATAAGCCCACAAAAGTCTAGGTAGTTAAGGATTTTTGATACTCTAGGGTAGTTTATTGGGAGGCCTCCGAACTTTTCGTTTGCTTTAGTGACTTCATTGAAGTCTTCTGTGGCTAGCCAGGGACCCTTAAAACTGCTTGCTACTGTCTTTAAATTTTTCCACAGAATAGTTCTTTCTTCGATTAGGTTGCTAGCATAGATGATAGATAGTAGCCAAGGGTCAGAATTATTTACCTTAATCATGGCATGGATTTCTTGGTCAGTTGCTCCGATTTGATCCATCAGAATATCTCCTGCGTTCCACATCATAACCATGCCTCCTGAGTTGCCTTGAGCTGCTACTTGATCCATGTGAGTGAATCCAAAGTCGTTTATGAGTATGCTGTGATCCGCCATTTTTGTCTCCAAGAGTGCTACTAGGGAAAGGCCTGTTGTAGTCTAGCATAGACCTAAATGTTCTTCTAAACTCCTCATTCCCCCCTCCCCTACAGTTTCATACGATCATACTCATTGGTCTAGATGGGGGTGGGGTGTTCTCCTCTGCCTGTGCATGGGGGGACTTGCCATGTTCATGTTGGCGTACATCGTCGGAATCATTACTACCCCGTACTTGTAGATTGTTGGTGGTGTTAGTAGCTCCCTTATATTGATCGAGCATTTCCTCAAATCTATCGGGCAGCGTAAGATGACTCTTTTTTCTTTTCTTTCCTTGAACACCGGCGTTTTTGACGTTCGTAGCATGGCATACTCCACTCTTCGTGCTGTTGATGACCCTTCCTCGTCGTCCTCCTCGTCCGTCTGCTACACTGGTTCATGGGGTGCTGTGGTGGTTCCCTGGTTTTGTTGTGTGTTGGAGTAGTGTATGTGTGGTGGTTGGTTGTGCTAGGGGTTGTTGTGGAAGAGGGGTAGGTTCATGCTTAGGGGTATTGGAGTGCTAGGGGAGTTCCTCTGTTGACGACTCCATGGGGATGGGTGAGCTCCCATGGCTGGGTGTGGTGGATTTATTTGGGGCTATGGGGTCATTAGGGCTAGTCATGGGTGGTTGGCTACATTGTCCAGCCCTATCCTTAATCCCTCCGTTACAATTTGGGCTAGGTAGCTCGGATTCTCTATTTGGATTATGATATCCCGACCCTCTAGGTGTAGATTCATGTTTAGCGAAAACCCCGTTAGGCCGTATTCCAGCCACGACAGTGGGACGTGATTTGCAGCTAACGGAGGAGTTGCATACACTATTGGATGACCCTACCTTAATGCTTGGTTGTTCAGCTACTGAGCTCCTTGGTACTGATCGCGTGTCCACACATTTCTCCTGTGATTCCTTTGATGCCTCCTGTAAAAGCTGTTGGTGGGTAGTCTTGGCATCTTTTGTGAGTTCTTTGTGGTTTTTGCCCAGGTTTTTCTTTGCTTGGTTTGTGCTGTTGTTGTTACTAGGCAGAGAGTTTAAGTAGCAGGGTTCATTCTCCCTTTATTCTGCATAGTTTTCTAGTATAGGAACGACAAGGTTGTTAGTGTTTGATGAGCTGACATTTTCTGGGGAGTTGTTTTGATTTGTACTATGATTGTTGGGGGTGATGTGAATATCGGCTGCTGATTGTGGAGTGTCTTTGGTGGTCTGAATTTTGATGTCATTAATTAATGAGGTTTTGACAACTTCTTGGGTGAAGTAAAGGTCAACTTCCATTGAGTTGTTATCATTGGAAGCTAGAGCATGTTGAGGGGCGTTACTGTCCGTTGGGTTCTTTGAGTTTGTGTATGCTGTGTGATTTCATTGGTTGGTCCATCAGATTTTGCTGGGAGGGGTGGGTTTTCTGAAGCATTAGTGTTTCCAGGTCCTTGGTTATTGAAGGGGGGAATTTAGCTCGTTGGTGGTGTGACAGGGCTCGATGGTTTTGAGTGAATAACCAGTGGATTTTTTGGGTGGTTCATTGTGGTTTGTGTTGCTTTTACGGTTTTCATTTTGTCATCCATCTCATCCATTATTGCATTTAATGCCATGAATTAATTGCCATTGCTTTTGTCTGTATTGATTCTTTTGTCCAGTGGGTTTGGCTGTGTTTCAGGTTTGTGGATTGTTTCATAGTTCTTCCTTCTAAATTCTTATCTAGGTTGATGCGTTTAATCGGAGTTTGTGTCCTAAATGGTATCGTGCAACTGAGGTTTCCCTTGCATTTTGTGTTCCTGTTTTGGTTGGCTTTGTGGAAGGGTGTTTTGCCTTCCCATTTGGTCCTCCCTTTTCCTAGTTTTTTTATGAGTAACTATGGTCCAGTGGTCAATTTCCTCTGTTAGGGATTCAATTCCATCATTGTTTTTGAGATTATCAACTACTCCGTCTATTCCAATTTATGTGAACCTATTTTCTTTTTGGTCCGTTCCAAAAAGAATGACCCTTTTCTAAATTCGGTAATAATTTAGCTTAAACTTACGATTCTACCCTTAATGAGAAGCTTTTATAACCACACAAATACTCTGGGCCCCTTTTTGAGTTGTTAGGACCACAAATTCCAAAAGTCTTCATTTCTTCTTAAACTCCGTGCCCAGTCAAACAAGTTCACATAAATTAGCACGGAGGGAGTACATCTTTTACCTTTGAAGGCTTTTGGTGTGGGCAGTTTGTTTGAGTGTGTCCCAGTCTGCCGCATTGTGAGCAAAGCATGTTAAACCCTTCGCAGGCAATCCTTTGGTAATGTCTTCCTATGATAACATGAGTTTTAAGAGTGCTTTCTATGGGTGCTAGGATACTTACTCTCGCATATTTGCCCCTGGTAGTTGAAGTAGTGCATGCATCTATCCTTAGTAGCTTCCCTAGTTTTGTTCCTATTTTTTGGAGAATTTCATAGTCATAGAATTCTGTTGGTAGTTCTGGTAGTCTGGCCCAGATGGTTGAGTATGTTTGCGAGGCTGCTGATGCTACGAACTTTGGCTCCCATTTTCGGACAGTGAGGAACTGGTTCCCAATGAACCATGGTCCTCCATGGAGTGCTTTGTCGTAGTTTTATGGTTTTGAGAATTTAATTAGGTAGTAGTCGTAGCCTAGGTCTATTCTCCGTTGGTTTCCATATTGCTGTAATTTTGTTTTGGAGGAAGGAGTAGCTCACTTTTCTGCAAAATATTTTGATGATAACAACATTTGTCCAGTTGTTGTAGATCCTTTCTTTGTCTGTGTGGGTGATAGGAATAAAGTTCTCAGAGTCATAGTGATTCTCAGGTTCATCAGAAGCGTCGTAGCCCTCCACTGATTTCTGAACTGCTATTTGGTTTTGGTATTGTGCTTCAACCAGATTTCCCTTCAGTTTGTGGAGGAATGAGTTAGGTTTGTCTATGATTTTCCTATGCTAGGCCTTGTATGATTCTGGGGCTGGTGGGTTTTGTGGTCACATCTTGGTCCATTTCCATGGTTAAGTCCTGGGGGCATATTTTTGCATCTATAGATTCGTTTTTATCTATGTTCATTAAGAGATCTTTGAGGTTCCTTGTGGTGTTCTTGCTATGTTAACTGGATGAGGGAGTCCTTGAATAGCAGGACTTCTCGTTAGTTCTAGAGAGAAGTAGGAGAACTTGTCTTTCTAACCCATGTTTTTTTTCGCATCAGCTTTCCTAATTCTTATTTTTCTATTATTATTATCTGAGTGAAACAATTTAATTTTACTCTCTGTCGTCTTTCGGTGTGTTTTTTCCTCTCTTTCCATTATATCAAGAACCTGTGTAGACATAGATTTTCAAATATTTTTTGAAAAAGTTGATTTATGTAAAGTTTAATGTGAAACTAAAAATGTGTTTGAACATGAATTTTGGGGCAAATTTTGACATGTTAAAAATTCTTTTTTGGGATTTGAAGTTTTGGTTTTCAAAATCTCCCAAAAACTAGATTCATTTTATAAACAAACACATAATTAATTTTTTCTCTTTTGGGAAAAATACTTCCAAAACTTATGGCCAAACGCCTATCAAATTTCTTCTTCTTTCTATACTATAGGGCAGACAAAAAAGAAAACAAATTCGTCATATTTTTTTGTCTAGACAAAAAATACTTTTAAGGTTATAGACATTAAACGGCTAGACGTTCGAACTCTGAAGTAATCCCCAAAGAGTAGATATAAATGATTATCTTATAGAAAACAAAGGTAGATGAGGCCAAACATAAAATAAACTTTAAAGAAGAAGTTGATTGTTGAAGGAGAAGTCGTTTTCTGAAAATGATAAAACCTCATATATGCTAGTTTATTGGCTAGGCTCCAAAGTAGAAAGCGGTGATAAAGAGGACTGATGATGCTAAATATAGTTGAGACATGCAATGTAGCTAAGTCTGCAACTGTTGTTTTCCTTTTTTTCAAGTTCACACCAACGCTGCAGCAGAGTAACGTGCTCTGTCGTATGACATCCTTTCAAGGATACGCAGGAGAAGGACAAAGATATTGTGTTTACTGCTGTTTGGTCATGGTCTCTCTGGGATGGTTTCTTCTTGAATTTTTGTGTACATCCATCATCTTTGTTGCTATTCCCTCCGGTTCAAAATAAGTGATCAATTTGCTTTTAGCACGCCCATTAAGAAAATACTAAATTCTATACAAAAATACCTACTATGACTAAACTACCCCTAATTAAACATTTAATGTGAGGAGTAAGAAAACTTTTTAGCGATATGTACATAGGGGTTATTTTGTAAAAACAAATTGAATTCTTTCTTGATTACATAACTCGACACTTATTTTGAACCAAAATGAAAAAGCAAATTGGTCACTTATTGTGAACCGGAAAGAGTATTGTTTATTACTTCCTTTTCTTTGTTCTTGAGCCGAAGGTCTATTGAAAACAATACTTTTATCTTCTTAAGGTAAGAGTAAGGTCTACATATATACATCAGGGATGTATCTAGCCCTTAGTGTATGGATTCACGTGAACCCATGCTCCGCTCCCTAATTCATGTATAACAATATAATATATTTTCAAAATTATTTACATATATGTGGATGCACCCATGCCCAAGGATTCATATGGTGCAATAATTATTGGGTGCACCTCTACAAGTCAAATTAGTTTTCAACCTATAATTTCAAAAGTATTGTGGGTTCAGCGTAAGAGACTAAAGTTAAACCCGTCAAATGAGAATTCTAGATCCACATTTTTACAATAGTGAACCAATCCTCTTGAAATCTTGGATCCGCCTCCGCGTACATATTACCCTTCTGAGACTTTACTTGTGTGATTACGCTGATTTTTTTGTTGTTGTTATCGTTTAGAGATACGTCTTGGATTTTAAGCTAATGAATGTGCAGTATGCATATTGTGTATTTGTGTTTCTATGACTATGGACTATAGCTGGTATAAAAATAAAGCTTTAAGTTATACACATCGACATTATAAATTGTCAGTGCAATTTAATCAGGTAAAACATGTTATTACTATATTTTCCTAGTTATTATATAAGGTTTGTTGTGAAGACTTATATATTATCATAGGTTAACTTAACTAGATCATATAAAACTAAATACCTGTCTACACATAACTTATATACTCTCTATATGTGTTTTAAATAGCTTAGCTCTGTATTCAGTGGGAAAGAAGAAATGAATACAACCGTGAGCAAACCATCTAAGCTAAGTACCCCTATATCAACTAGCAAACTGGCAGCTACCTGCTAATTATCATTATCCTAATTTTAGACCTTTTTGGGTATCGTCTTATATTTTTCTTTAACTTGTTAGATATATGTTTCAATGATAGACAATAACTTAATCTAATGGCAGAAAACCAATGCCAAAAGAGGATGTCACAAGAATTGGAAAAAATTCTAGCAAAAGATCTGAAAGCAAGAATCAAGATTCAAACGTGCAAGTCAAGATCCTGAGGCAAGAGTCAAGGAGTATATTTGTTGTGACTGCGAGCTTTATGGAAACGGATATTAGATTCAGTTATTTACGGAAGGCATCAATCAATCTGTCCAGAAGATCAATCAATCTCTATAAAAGATCTACAGAGAATAGTCTATCACGCATAACAGAGAATATTCATCTCAACGGCTTGCAAGGAAAAGGAAATCAGGGAAGCAACGTAAAGAAGCTCCATTCTATTCTTGGAAGAAAGTCATCTTGATTGATTATGAGAATCAACTCCCTTGGGTTGCCTTTCAACCATTACGCTATCACGCCATGAAGAATGGAGACCAACTCTTTATATATTCTACAGAAGATGCAAAGGAAGAACATACTTTGATTGAACCAATATCAATCTCTTTGTTCTACTTCAAACAAACATTGTAGTCTGCTATAGATTTATTGTGTAACTAGGAAGAGAAGAAAGAGAGAAAAAGAACATTGGTGAGACATTGTATCAAGCATAGAAAAAAGAACAAATTGACAAAGTTGTTGGTGTATAACAACATCAACCCATCTGTACCAAGCGATTTTATACTTGAAAGAAAACAACCTTACAACCCAAGGGGACTGAACGTAGGATTCATCCTGAATCCGAGCCAGTATAAAAACATTCTACGTCATTTAGTTTCTGCAGTTTATTTTCATATATTCAGTTTACATCTCATATCACAAGCCCAATCGACTAGAACACAAGTTAGTCGACTACCTCAAAAAAGAAAAGAAAAAATTATAATTCATCCCCCTCTTGCACTTTCAATTGGTATCAGAGCAGGTCTCACACTTTTGCTTAACTGCATGTGAGAAAAGATCATGTCAAATCAAGTAACTATTGGAGCACTCTTTCAAGAGGGAACGTCGCAAGTCAGGCCACCATATTTCAATGGACAACACTTTTCTTACTGGAAAGTACGAATTGAAATTTTATGCAAAGTCCTATGTTGTAAGTATGGCGCGTTATCAAAAAGAAAAATTATCCACGACCAGCAGCAACTCAACTACCTGCTGACCCTGAGGACACAGATGAATACACAGACGAAAAAATTATTGTTGTTCAAGTCAATGTTGAGGCATGAAACTTGCTTTATAATGCCATTAGTGGAAAAGAGTAGGAGAATATCTTAAGTTGTGACACTGCCAAGGAAATGTGGGACAAACTAGAAGTTACCTATGAAGGAACCAGCAAAGTGAAAGAAACCCGGATAAATCTGTTGGTTCACGATTATGAATTCTTCAAGATGAAAGAAGGAGAATTCGTTGAGGAGATGTTTGCATAATTCAATAAAGTCATTGGCGATCTGAAAGCCTTTGGTAAACCCTACTCAAGTGGTGATCAAGTTCGAAAAATCCTAAGAAGTTTGCCTATTACATGGCTGACAAAGGTAGTCGCTCTCGAATCTCAAGATCCAGAAAAACTTTCATATGATAAACTACGAGGAGATCTTATAGCATTTGAGACAACTCGTCAGGAAGAAAAGAAGAAAATAGTTACTTTCAAAACTACAACTGAAGGTCCTGAAAATGATGTTGATGATGATCCAGAAGCTCTTAAAGAAAAAATTGCCATGGTGGTTGATGAGAAGATACAGAAACACAAAGAGAGGTAGGATGTCATCCAGACAAACCAGGCAATACAATGAACAAGACAAAAATAACGGAAAATGCTATGAATGCGGAAGGTATGGCCATGTTCAAGCTGAATCCCCAGAACTTAAGAGGAAAATCTCCAGAGGATTCAATAAACACAAATCCTTCGAAAGCTGGAGTGATGAAGATAGTTCAGAACATGAAGAAATAACAAATTTGTGTTTCATGACCATTTTGGAAAATGACATGAACAAATACTCTCGTTGCTGGACTGATGATAAATAAATTTAAATATTTTAAATGCAAACTTTATCCTGAATTATTTTCAATTTCTTCAAGTACTAAAATAATAAAATTGTAATTCAAGAAAAAATAGTAAAATTTGGATTGAGTTGAATGTATGAATATCCAGTCCATTTACAAGTTCATAGTAATATGCTACTTTGTGTGTATCGTATTTTTCAAGTAATACTTTAAAAAAAAAATTTATACTTAATATTCTCCGCAATGCACGCGCGGTATGGATACTAGTATATCTTGAATAGAGCATGAAACACACGGAACTCGGGTAGTCTTAGCTATATATTTCCTATGGCCCATTAAATTGTCAGGCCTATATATAAGAACTTTCGTGCTATATCTTGGAAAAGAAATAAATTAGTGTTGTACAGGAGCCAATGTGCGGTTGGGATTAGCTCCAGTGTAAGACTCCCGTAAGATTCAATACAATGTTTGATAAGAGCCAGGTGTACATCTAAATAAAAATATTATAAATGATTGATCACGCCCGACTATGCCTTATAAAAAGGATTAAGCGGACGTTGTAAATATAATCTGAGTATTTAGCCCAGAGTCCAACCCACAAGGAATTAACCTATCAATTACTCTTGTTAGACTCACTAAATTCTACGTAATCAAATTCCCAAACGTTGTGAATAACAATTGAGGATATTTTTAATAACTATAACTGGCTGCAATTAAATAAACAAAGACTAACTATGATTAAGTTGTAAACAATTAAGAGAAGGATCTAAGGTTATGATTTCCCCTATTGATGGAATCCCTTCATGTTATGTTTCATATAGATTTGCCTAACCGTCTCTATCAATCATGAGCACTCTTATTACCGTAAATCTCTCCCGAGTAATCACGACAATTTACTAGACGCACTCTCCCCAGTTACGCTAGCTGGCTTTTATTACAGCTCACTTAAGATTGCACCTAAGGCTTCGTTATCCCTAATCTCGCCTTTAAACCCTCGGTTATTGATCCCTCATATACTCTGGGAGTGGTGTTGTTCAACAATTACCTAAATATGCACTCTCTCCCAAGTAATACATACTCAATAGGCACAGCTAATTGAGGATCCTATCAATTAACTACAACAAGAACATAGTTGAACAAATAGAGAATAAACCGGGCAAACTATATTAACATATCAAGAAGTTCATCCTTCAATAGGTTCCATCAAAACCTTAGACTAAATATTTAGCTACTCATACTAGTGTTCATCATAACAAAAGCCAAATTCATCACAAATGGTAAAATACAAAAGGAAGAAAGGAAGAACTCGATGTTGAATTATCCTCCTTACCTCTTGCCTCTCCTTGCCTTCAACTAAGCTGTAAAAACCTTGATAATGTTCCTTTGGGCGAGCTTGACCTTTTATAGGTTAAGTGGAATTACCCCCGAACTTCCAAGTTTACCCCTGAATTTTATTTTTTTTGGAATTGGACCAGGGCCGTCGCGCTAGTGGGCGCGCTACTGACCGCGCATATCGCATAACATTCTGCCTCGAACTCCTGGGCTAGCGCGGTCGCGCTAGTGGGCGCGCTAGTCTGGGTCATCATTTAGCTCTTCTTTCTCTCTTTTTCCAACGTACTCAGCTCTGAGGGGCTTCCCTTGCTTCCATTTAGCTCCAATTACAGTCTAAGTCCTCATACACGCAACTCGCTCCTGCAAAACATGAAATTCACAATTAGAGCCTATTTATCGTCATTTAACTATCCTATACCAGGGAAACATAGTCAAGCTGGGCATAAACAGACGCCAAATTACATGAATCTAGCCTATTATCAACACCCTACACTTAAATCATTGCTAGTCCTCGAGCAATCCACCACACTCTATAAAGCTTCCTTCACTAAGCCTTTTCCACTAACGTATCACACCAAGAACAAATCACCAAAGTTACGCCTAGTAGTGAACAATCTTTGCCTCAAAAGTCGACTCTCACGTGCCATGCAATATTCGTACTTACTCAAATTACTTTATACAGAAGTCAAGACTTACCTTTCCTTCGTGAATCACATTCCCTCACATCACACAAGAGAGTAGTTCCACAAATATTAATATTAAGAACAATTAGGAACTTAGATAGATAAAATTAGCTCACTCTCAAAAAGAACATTCACATGCCACAAAGACGCACCATAGGCTTGCCCGTAGTGTACTACTCTACTAATCGAGCCCATTCAATCAAATCAAACATCAATTAGGACTTCACTTGGTTGTAATGTAGGCTAAGGGACGGGTATGATATATTTGGATATAGTGACTAACCTCCCTAAGTACTTTTAATACAATCACATTAACCTTCAAAATCATACTTATGTCAATCAGACATTCCACCACATTTTTATTTTTAACGTCCCACTCCATTAGGTGCAAATGTATCAAGTCACCACTTATCAACCATTACATTTACTCATTCTCTTTTTTATTCTTTTTAAGTGGTGCTTATTCTTTTACTTTTCAGAAAACTGCAATTTCATCGGTTCCACTCAAAAACCAAACCACCCCCACACTTTAGCTTTTGCATATTTCAATACCATTCAAGTGCTTATGGGAGGTAAAGGGGTTCAAACAGATGGCCATTCAAACAATTGGGTACGGTTCGCAATGTGGTTGCCAAAGAAACAGGCTTATAGGCTCAACGGGGTTGACTACGATGTATTACATTTAGGTGGGTCTACTTTATATATCTGGCTTAACAAAGAAATGCCTATATCACTTCTAAGACTGAATGAAGCTACTATTTCGCTTTGCAAACACACGGGGCAAATTCTAGGCATCAAATGTAAAACATAGAATACAGTACAACTCACACACACATGACATATGACTCACCCCAGATTGGCTTATCAAGACACTCTCGTTTGAGTATTCAAGTCAGTTACAAACATACAATTTAAGGCACCTTAGCAAGAATCAACCACTAAGACTAAGCGTTACACTCTAGTGTCTACTGTGTTCAGGTGTATCAACGCCAAGGGTTTCTCTTTCTATTTCAGCTCGTAGCCCATCAATACTAACTAAAAACTAAAAACAAAATAAACAAAACTAACTACACCCGGTTCAAGATAAACCCTTGGAAAAGAACTGTGGCCCAAAGAAAAACCAAGGGGGAGTTACTACACTTCCTAAAACAAAAAAAACAAAAAAATCTTTTTGGTATTTTCTTTAGACTTACTTCCCTCAAGAAAACTGTCTAGACGATCCGTCATTAGGAAGAGTCCAACATATTCCTATTTTTTTTATTATACGTCGACTTAGACCCTCAAGAACCCCGTCGAAAAAGATCCGTCGTTAGGACAAGTCAACTTACCTACCTTAAGCTTACCTAATGTAACTATTACTCAAAACACCAAAAACAATCAAGAAGAAACAAAAAAAAACATCAAACAGTCAAATTGTTACATATACATACATACACTGAAGTATCCCCCACACCACACTTAAAAGGAAGACATGTCCTCATGGCATACAAAATAAAGAACAGTGAGGTAAAGGAACTTCCCTGAAATATCACTCTTGATCGGAGACCGTGTCTGGGTTCAAATTGCAAGCACGACCCAGAGCTTTCAGCCAGCCCAAGATTTTCTTCTCCGATTTCACTTGCTGGGCAGCCACCGCGTCAACACGTGTACCCAAGTCAGCGACCGAGGTACAAAATCCAGCCACCTCCTGCTCCAAAGCTGTGAACCGGGTAACCCGAGTAGCTCCAGATGTTGCTGCAGTCCCAGATGGTGTAGCAGCTGTTGCAATTTGCTCATGGGCTTGTGGCTCGGCCCCCACCTCCTCCTCCTCAGCCTCCGCATCCTCACAGTCATCAGAATCACCACTAGCATCACCACCTGCTGCCACCGGCTCCTTACTAGTAGTGACCTTGTCAGCTCGGAACTTGTGGTCTCTTGGCACTCTCCCATCTACATCCAGATTTTCTGGCACCCGAGCTGCCCGGCATAGTTTAGTAACCAAGGAAGGGAAAAAGAACCCATACCTTTTCACCGGACAACGAATGAACATCTCCTCATGAATCACCTTGGCCACGTCAAAGTTGTGGCCAGTCATAAAGCACCAAATCAGAGCCGCTCGAGGACCATTCACCTCCGTGGTGTTGGAGGATGGGATCAGGCGGTTGTTAATAACATATAACCATCACTTCCCTTCAAAGTGTAGCGCCACGAAGTGAAACTTCTGACCATACTTCATCCATATAACTTCCTTTCCGGGTAAACAGATTGTTTCAAAGAACATCGCCCACTGCGTGTGTGACCTACCATACATTTCATATCCGTCTTCATAAGGATCCACAGGAGGGGGCAGGTGGTACATCCTCCGTATAGCCTCCATAGAGGCATCCACCACCTTTCTGCGCACAGTTACGATGCCATTCACATGTTCTTTCACATTAGCGTAAAACTCGCGGACAACCATCACATTCCCCTCGCCCCGGCTCATCAATGAAGGTTTGTAACCCCCGCCTTACCAGCTCAGTATACATGTGAGGGCAGCCCAGCTGGACCGATCCTATATCAATGCCCCTTTTCGGTATCGGCTTTTTAGAGGCCTTATCCGCAAAGTGGTCCTGAGCCTTGGCAGATACAAACCTGCTACTATCAAATGGACGAGCATGAGCTGACCCGCGCGCCCTGGACGATCCAGCTTTAGCTAGAAGAGGCACCTGTGGTGCGGCGTTTCCTAGATGAAGCCATAGTACCTGTTCTTTCCGCTTCGGATGGACTTGTCACCTGCCCAAGCTCACCTGCGTTGGTTAGTACTTTCCCAAACTCAAAATTAACAACTACTACTATCATTGGGTTGCCTCCCAACCAGCGCCTTAGTTAATGTCGTGGCACGACGATTACAACAAATCAATGGGTTGACTCCCATGCAGTGCCTGATTTAATGTCGCGGCACGATGCAGACAAGCACTTTTAAGGCTCGCTCGACCTCTGAGGTTCAGTCAGGTGGATCTCTGACACTTCCTTTGGTTCATTCATGCCTAAATATAGTTTCAATCTCTGCCCATTGACTCTAAATATATGAGAGTCTTTCTCTGAGGCAATCTCTATAGCCCCTGAAGGGAATACTTCGACCACTCGAAATGGTCCAGACTATCGTGACTTGAGCTTACCCAGAAATAACCTTAATCGTGAGTTATAGAGCAATACCATGTCCCCGGGGTTGAAATTCCGCTCCACAATGTTCTTGTCGTGCAACCTCTTCATTCTTTCCTTGTACAACCTTGTGCTCCCAAAAGCAAGATATCGGAACTCGTCGAGCTCATGCAATTCTGTAATTCTCGTTGTGCCCGCAACCTCAATATCTAGATTTAGCTGTTTCATTGCCCACCAAGCTCTATGTTCAAGCTCCACTGGCAAGTGGCAGGCCTTCCCGAACACCAACTTATATGGTTACATACCAATTAGTATTTTAAAAGCAGTTCTATAGGCCCAAAGTGCATCATCTAGCTTTTTCGCCCAATCAGTTCTTGTGGCGTTTACAATCTTGGTCAATACACTCTTTATCTCTCTATTAGACACTTCCACCTGTCCACTGGTCTGAGGATGATATGGTGTTGCCACCTTGTGTAGCACATCATACTTCGCTAGCAACTTCTCGAAGGCTCGATTACAGAAGTGGGTGCCTCCGTCACTTATAATAGCTCTCAGGGTCCCAAAACGGGTGAATATTTTCTTCTTCAAAAATGCCACCATCACTCTTGCATCATTGGTGGGAAATGCTGCAGCTTCTACCCATTTGGACACGTAATCTACAACAACAAGTATGTACTTATTGCCAAAGGAGCTGACGAAGGGGCCCATGAAGTCAATCCCCCAGACATCGAACACTTCAACCTCTTGAATTGGGTTCATGGGCATCTCATGGCGACGGGAAATGTTTCCGGTTCGCTGACATTCATTACAGCCCTTCACCCATGGATGTGCATCCTTAAACACTGTTGGCCAGAAGAACCCGGCCTCTAGCTCTTTCGCAGCCGTCTTGACTCCTCCAAAATGCCCTCCATATGCCGATGCATGACATGACTGCAAAACAGAAGATTGCTCTATCTCGGGGACACACCTCCGGATCATATTGTCAACACAAATTCGAAACAGATGAGGTTCATCCCAATAATACATGCGGTAGTCACGATAAAACTTTTTCTTTTGCACAGAGGAGAGGTCATAGGGAACTATACCGCTTGCCAGGTAATTTGCAAAATCTGCATACCATGGCACTTCCTCCATGCTTGTAGCTAGTAGCTGCTCGTTTGGAAAGGTTTCCAGAATATCCTCAACCTCAACTGAGTTTTCAGCTCCCTCAAGTCGTGATAGATGATCAACGACTTGGTTTTCTGTGCCCTTACGGTCACGGATTTCAAGGTCAAACTCTTGTAGTTACAACACCCAATGAATCAGGAGCGGTTTAGACTCCTTCTTCTCAATCAAGTACTTGAGAGCTGCATGATCAATGTATACAATTACCTTAGAGCCAATCAGGTATGATATGAACTTGTCGAATGCAAACACCACAACCAACATCTCCTTTTCAGTCATAGTGTAGTTCAGCTGGGCTCCACTCAGCGTTCTACTAGCATTGTAGATTGGATGCATTAGCTTGTCTTTCCGCTGTCCCAGCACTGGCCCCACTGCGTAGTCCCTGGCATCACACATGAGTTCGAATGGTTGCTCCCAGTCGGGGGCAACAATGATGGGTGCTATGATTAGCCTCTTTTTCAACTCCTCGAATGCTACCCTGCAATCATCAGAAAACAAGAAAGGGTGATCTTTTTCTAACAACTTACAGAGAGGGTTGGCAATTTTTGAGAAGTCTCTTATGAATCTCCGGTAAAAACCGTCATGCCCGAGGAAGCTCCTGATGGCCTTGACTGAAGTGGGGGGTGGCAGCTTTGCTATCACGTCAACTTTAGCACGATCCATCTTAATTCCCTTGCTTGATATCCGGTGTCCCAAGACTATGCCCTCTTATACCATGAAATGGCATTTTTTCCAATTAAGAACCAGTTAGTCTCAATACAACGTTTCAGCACTCGGGTCAGATTTATAAGGCACTCGTCGAATGATTTTCCCACCATTGAGAAATCATCCATGAACACCTCCATTATGTCCTCAACCATGTCAGTGAATATGGCCATCATACACCTTTGGAATGTGGCGGGTGCATTGCATAGGCCAAAGGCCATCCTCCGAAAAGCATAAATGCCATATGGGCAAGTGAAGGAGGTCTTCTCTCTGTCCTCTGGTGCAATGGAGATTTGATTGTACCCTGAGTACCCATCCAGAAAATAGAAGTGAGATCTCCCTGCCAATATGTCAAGCATCTGATCAATGAAGGGAAGTGGAAAGTGGTCTTTCCGGGTGGCAAAATTTAACTTTCTGTAGTCCATACAAATTCTCCAGCCTGTGACGGTTCTTGTAGAGATCAGCTCATTGTTATCATTTTTTACCACCGTTATGCCACCCTTCTTAGGAACACATTGCACTGGGCTAACCCAGTTGCTGTCAGAGATTGGGAAAATGATTCCCGCATCCAACCACTTAATCACTTCCTTCTTCACCACTTCCTTCATGTCGGGGTTCATCCTTCTTTGGTGCTCCCTGGAAGGTTTGTGTCCTTCTTCCAGTAGAATTTTATGCATACAGTATGCCGGGCTAATCCCCTTAATGTATGCCATGGTCCACCCAATGGCAGTCTTGCACTCCTTGAGTACCTGCAAAAGTTCTTGTGCCTGCACATCTAACAAACTAGATGAGATAATAACAGGTAATGTGGAGTTAGGTCCTAGGAACTCATACCTGAGATGGGCGGGCAGTGGCTTCAATTCCAGATTTGGTGGTTCTTCAATGGATGGCTTGGCTGGAGGTGTTTCTCTGTTTTCTAAGTGCAGGGGCTCGAATTTAAGAGTTCTATCCCAGAACCCTCTGCCCTCTAAAGCCAACACCCATTCTGCCAGCTCTTCCCCATTCACCTCATCTAAATTTACCAGACATGCAGCAAGCGAGTCCTCAATAGTCAGAATCTCATCATCAGCTTCTACGATTACATCCACGGCATCAATAAGAGAACAATTGGCGAATTCACTTGGTCGCCTCATAGATTTTTGCACATTGAATGTTATCTCCTTATTGTTCAACCTAATCTTGAGCTCCCCAGTCTCATAATAAAATGAGAGCTCTCCCAGTGGCCAAGAACGACCTTCCCAAAATTATGAAAATTTCTTCATCCACCTTGCAATCTAAAATCACAAAATCTGCAGGGAACACAAATTTCCCTACCTGAATCAACACATCATCCAAGATACCAGAAGGTCTTTTTTTCACGGTCCTGTCAGCCAGCTGCAACAACATAGAAGTAGGTCTAGCTCTTCCAATCCCCAACCTCTTATAGATCGCCAGGGGCATAAGATTTATGCTGGCTCCCAGATCACAAAGTGCTTTGGCAAATGCAAAGTTACCAATGCTGCAGGGAATTGTGAAACTCCCTGGGTCAGACAGCTTCTCAGCAATTGGTCTAGTCACCACCGCACTGCAGGTCTGAGTAAGAGTCACCGTGGCCAAGTCTTGGAAATCGAATTTTCGAGACATCAAGTCCTTCATCATTTTTGCATAACCAGGCATCTCCTTCAAAGCATCAATCAATGGAATATTTACCTGGATTTGTTTCAGCATCTCCAAGAATTTCTTGTATTGTTCCTCTTTTTGGTACTTGGCCAGCCTCTGTAGGAATGGTGCGGGGGGGGTCTCTTCTTCCCAACGATTTGTGTATTTTCTTTGTCAGCTACCACCTCAACTACCGGTTCCTGGGCTGTCTCAGCCTCAATCTGTGGGTTATGTTCTTCCTGGGCAGGCTGTACTGTCACTTCTGTCAGTTTCGTTGACTCATCTAGCTCAATGGGCACTGATACAAGTGTCTCATCCTGTCTGCTTTCTCGAGCCCTCTCTTGCTCCAATTCTAAGTCTCTGCCATTACGTAGACTTACTGCCATCAGCTGCTTCAGGCCTTGATCTTTTGGATTTATCTGAGTGTCTGCAGGTAGTGTCCCATGAGGACGATTATTCAAAGACATCGAAATCTGGCCCATCTGCACTGCAATAGTCTTAATTGCTGACTCATGTGCATCTACTCTTTCACTGATTTTTGCATTTGACCCAATAACCAGCTGCATCATTGCCTCGAGTCTAGTAAACCCATCTTCCTGCCTTCCACCATGCTGCTGCTGAGGAGGATGATACCCCTGCTGCTGATTTTGATTATTATATCCCTGTGGCCTTTGATAAGGTGCCATATTATTGTGAGGTCTCATACCCCCCATGTTTTCATTCTTGAGCTGTGGCTGGACTGCCCTGTATGGCTGCTGCTGTTGGCCCCAATTTTGACCACCCTGTCTCTGGCCTCTATAGTTAGACACATAATTCATGTCCTCAGGGTAGTGATTATGATCAATTTCTGCATTCCACTGGTTACCAATTGGCTGACTAATGCAAGATGTGCATAAGCCCCCATTGGTAGTATCTACAATGTGTACCTGCTGCTTCTGCCCTGACTCTTCCACCTTTTTGGTGAGTATACTCATCTGTCATTAATGTAGCCATGTTATCAGCTTGGATGGATCTAAGGGCACTGAGTGAACCATTGGAGTGATAGGTGCGTTCCTGGTTGTCCACCCCGAATTCTGTGCCATCTTATCAAGCAGAATCTGGCTTTCTCTCCATGTTTTGCTCAAAAATGCTCCACCAGCTAAAGCATCAACATTACCCTTCACGCCATCTACCAAACCCATGTAGAACCGCTGCCCCAGCATTTGATCTGGAATACCGTGATGCGGATATTTAACCAGCATCCCTTTGAATCGTTCCCATGTTTCTTGCAGTGTCTCCATTGGTCTCTGTTTGAAACTCAAAATTTCATCAATTTGTTGAGCAGTCTTGTTGGGTGGATGAAACTTGTTCACAAATTGCTTGACTAACTCCTCCCAAGTTGTTATGGAATTAATGGGGAGTGAGTTTAGCCAGGTCTGGGCAGCCCCTGTTACTGAGAATGGAAACAACAACAGCTTGATTGCTTCCTGAGTTACGTTGGGCTGCCTTTGAGTTTTGCAGATTGACAGGAAATTCTTCAAGTGCTGTTGAGGATCTTCGATTTGTGATCCCGAAAATAGTCCCTTGTTTTGCAGCAAGTGCAACATATTGTTTGTGATTTGAAACGATTCAGCCTGTATCTGTGGGACTAAGATCGCTGTGGCCAAATTTTTAGCTGTGGGTTGTGCCCAGTCATATAGAGCAGCCTCTGACACAAGAGGTGTCACTGGCGCTAATGGTGCAGCTGGGTCTACCACGTTGTCCCCCATGTCCGGTTCGAATTGTTCAATTGTTTGTTGCTGTTTGTTTTTCCGGTTGGCCCGGTTCAAGGCCTTGAAAACTTTCTCGGGATCTGATAAGGCTTCAAATACTTCACCAGTTCTCGATGAGTTTCTAGGCACGCACCTGTACAATCAAATCAACAAACGTTAAAATTTCAATGTAAAGATTTGAAGTGAAGAAAACTAACTACACTAAGAATTTTTTTGTATTTCTTTCAATTGTAATTGATAACACCGTTAATTCCCCGGCAACGGCGCCAAAATTTGATCACGCCCAACTATGCCTTATTAAAAAGGACTAAGAGGAAGTTGCAAATATAATCTGAGTATTTAGCCAGAGTTGAACCCATAAGTAATTAACCTATCAATTACACTTGTTAGACTCACTAAATTCTACGTAATCAACTTCCCAAATGCTGTGAATAACAATTGAGGATATTTTTAATAACTATAACTGACTGCAATTAAATAAACAAAGACTAACTATGATTTAGTTGTAAACAATTAAGAGAAGGATCTAAGGTTATAATTTCCCCTATTGATGGAATCCCTTTATGTTATGTTTCATATAGATTTGCCTAACCGTCTCTATCAATCATGAGCACTCTTATTACCGTAAATCTCTCTCGAGTAATCACGACAATTTACTAGACGCACTCTCCCGAGTTACGCTAGCTGTCTTTTATTACAGCTCACTTAAGATTGCACCCAATGCTTCGTTATCCCTAATCCAGCCTTTAAACCCTCGGTTATTGATCCCTCATATACTTTGGGAGTGGTGTTGTTCAACAATTACCTAAATATGCACTCTCTTCCTAGTAATACATACTAAATAAGCACAACTAATTGAGGATCCTATCAATTAACTACAACAAGAACATAGTTGAACAAATAGAATAAACCGGGCAAACTATATTAACATATTAAGAAGTTCATCCTTCAATAGGTTCCATCAAAACCTCAGACTAAATATTTAGCTACTCATACTAGTGTTCATCATAACAAAAGCCAAATTCATCACAAGTGGTAAAATACAAAAGGAAGAAAGGAAGAACTCGATGTTGAATTATCCTCCTTGCCTCTTGCCTCTCCTTGCCTTCAACTAAGCTGTAAAAACCTTGACATGTTCCTTTGGGCGAGCTAGACCTTTTATAGGTTAAGTGGAATTACCCCCGAACTTCCAAGTTTACCCCTGAATTTATTTTTTTCGGAATTGGACTAGCGCGATCGCGCTAGTGGGCGCGCTACTGACCGCGCATATCGCATAACATTCTGCCTCGAACTCCTGGGCTAGCGCGGTCGCACTAGTGGATGCGCCAGTCTGTGTCATCATTTCAGCTCTTCTTTCTCTCTTTTTCCAACGTACTCAGCTCTGAGGGGCTTCTCTTGCTTCCATTTAGCTCTAATTACAGTTCTAAGTCCCCATACACGCAACTAGCTCCTGCAAAACATGAAATTCACAATTAGAGCCAATTTATCGTCATTTAACTTTCCTATAACAGGGAAATATAGTCGAGTTGGGCATAAACAGTCGCCAAATTACATGAATCTAGCCTATTATCAATGACTCTTTGCCGCCACCTAAAAATTAGCAGCCCCACCACCGCCTGAAGTAATTTTGAAGACCAAGTTCCAACATTGAGCCCTCTCAACGCAGATTTATTTGATGGAATAAAGGTCGATGTTGATGACTTGGATGGAAATAAAGAACCTCCTCTACTGTAGCCAATCTTGAAGAAAGACAAGTGGAACCAAAAGATTTGGTTGGTAATAAAGAATGATAGACCATCTTGAAGCACCACAAGAGGAATCAAATGAAGAATGGTGCAGAGATTGTAGGTTAGAGAGGAAGTCGGTGTGCATACCTATTTGCAAGTTTCGACCCTTCATTCCCAATGATAACATATAGGAGACAAACGCTGATTGGGTGGCTCTGAAAGTATCAAGCGAATCGGTAAAAATAACAATTTCTGAATAAATGAGCTTACGAGACAAATATCATTACAACAGATCCCGTTAGGGGCTGTGCAAGATTGATAAGGTAAATAGATGCAACAACAGAACAACTAGATGCGATAATACAACAGAGGGATCATTGCATACAACAACAAAGTTCAATTTTGGAATTTTTAGGTGCAAGCACTTACTCTTGGATATCTTTATGCAAGAATACCGCATCACCCCAGATCGAACAAATATCAAACCAAATCCAATAAATATTATACCAACTAGCAGATGGAGCATAATAGATAGGAGCACCACAGATGGTAAACGAGATGGCAGAAGGAAAACAGATTGGAAACCCCTTGGATGCAGATGAAGACCCCTTGAATGCAAAACAGCAACACTAAAAATAAATTATAAAAACCAACTTCATCAAACATCATTTGTAAAGTGGTAGATATTCAAAAAGGATCAAATGCAATTAATATTGTTCAGTACGTGGCAAGAAAAATGTCATCTTTGAAATTGCATAAACTTTGTTAGTCAGCACAAACTTATATCGAATAAGTAAATTAAAGTGAACAAAACTAAAGAAATAAATTTATGTAATAATCAAAATAATTCGTAAACAATAAGAGAAAAAAGATAGAAGGGAGTAAAATTAAGAGATGTGTTATAAATAGAATTATATTTATGGTGAATGTTTATATTTAGAGAGATTTTAGGGTTCATTGCTTGGTGACTAAGTCACCCTCTCCCTATAAATAGAGGGTTCTATTCCATTGTAATTGATCCCAAATCAATAGGAATTCTCTCCCTCTACTTTTCTCTGCAATACTCTTCTTCTTCTTTTATTGTTTGATGACACGTTATAAGCACGAGACTCTAACCAATTGAGTAGAAGCTTTGGGATTGAGCATAATAATTGTCAATTGTTCCATGAACTCCTTCATGATTATATTCAGGATTTAAGGTAAGTATTTTACTTTACTTTTCTAGTTTAAATTCTTGACATTCTATAATTTGCTTTTAAATACAAGCAAATATAATAAATTTTGATTATAACTCTAACGGAGTTTGAAAGAAATTATTACCACCCAAAGTGGTAAAATTTTTATGTGTTGCCATGATCAAATTCATGTATGATTGTGGGCAAAGAATTAAAAATCCGTCCCATTGAATTTGCTTCATTCTCATTCCCTTAAGAGAATGTGATAGCAGTATGTGATAAGTCTGAAAGAAGACAAAATTATTACCGTGAAGGTATCAATGAATGTGGACGTGGCAATAGACGAAATTTTAATCGTCATCATTGTGGTAATGAGAATAATAAGGATTCTCAAAATAAGCCTTCACTCTATGAAGTTAATGTTTGTCATCGATTTGACATAAGATTTCGTAAAGCACATACAGATGACTATGTTCTATTCATGATGTGAATGTGAAAACATCTGATTTATAAATACATATTCATTCTTGGAAGAATATGACTGTGCTACAGTGGTAGTGAATATACCACACTCACCTCTAAAAGGAGGTTTGAGATGATATAAGAAAACAATGTCATTATTATGGCATGAATGATCATTTGTCACGTACCTATTGTACGCCAAAATATTTTGGTAATGTGATTATTAAAGAATAACAGTCATGCAAGGAACAGATCTTGCATATAATTTTGACCATGACCATAATGATATAACTTCTCCTTAAAAGAGATATTCACTATATGGATGTTGATGAATATGTGGTAGTACCAAATTAATTAAGAGCTCTGGAAGAGCCAATTATTACTATTTTGGAGGAATAAAAATTGATTATCAATAAGGCATTGTGTTGTAGTAAGTCTCATAGAAACTTAATTGAGTTTCTAAAGTATTCGCGAAAGCGGTTGGTCATACTGAGACTATAAATAAAGGAAAGATTTAATATCTTCTATTACTACAACTTGTAGCGGGGTAATATGTATGTGAAAAGCTACCCGCTTTATTCTCCGGTTTGTACTACACAAATAAAAGCATACCACAATAAAGTGGATGTTTATTGATATAAAAATCCATATCATAATAAACTTGGAGTTTATTGATAATTGCACATATCATAGTATAAACCTGAACTTTATCAATATTGATAATTTATTCAGTTGGCATAATTGGTTTAGCCATGTTAATTTAAGTACGATGTGCAAAAATTAAAAGAGAATTCACATGGTTAAATATTAAAGAACTAGAAAGTTCTTTATGAATTCTCTTATGTTGTTTGTTCTCATTAATCAATAGACCAACCAAAATTAAGATTGAATCCCATGAATACTGGAAATATGAAAGGTGAATATGGGCCCATTCACCTGCCATGTATACCACATAAGATGCATCTATGAGATGGTTACATATACGATTATTATTAACCCGCAACCTCGCCGGTGTTTGCGAGGTAACTTGCTCACTAATTTAATTTCGAGCATAATTTCCAGATTTGCTATTCAAGAAGTTCATCTTGATAAGTTGGTTTACATCACAGGTTGTTTAGCAAAATAATTCATTAAGTGCCTCTACTTAATAGCTAAACAAGTGCTTATGAGAACAAAGTTATCTATATCAGTTTGATATAGGTTATATAAGAAAGTATATTACATTCTCCCCTCACAAGTGGTTCAGGGTCAGG
>NW_017676670.1:0-6784 GCF_001879085.1 Nicotiana attenuata
AAGTTGCTGAATGGTACATTCAGCCTATCCGTCAGTTTGTGGATGAAATGCAGTGCTGAGATTTACTTGTGTGCCTAAACCCTTCTGAAAAGACCTCCAAAAGTTAGCCGTAAATTGAGCTCCTCGGTCTGATATAATAGATACCGGCACACCATGAAGCCTAACAATCTCCTTGATATACAACTTCGCATAATCTTCTGCCGTGTAAGTTGTCTTAACTGGCAGAAAATGGGCACATTTTGTAAGTCAATACACTATCACCCAGATGGAGTCAAACTTATGATAAGAGCGAGTTAATCCAATAACGAAGTCCATATTAATCACCTCCCATTTCCAGGTCGGAATCTCTATATTCTGAAGTAATCCACCGGGTTTTTGATGTTCTATCTTTACTTGTTGACAATTAGGACACTCGGCTACAAATTCTGCAATAGACTTCTTCATGTTATCCCACCAATACTGCTCCTTAATGTCATGATACATCTTTGTCGAGCCGGGGTGGATAGAATATCGGCATTGATGAATCTCAGTCATAATCTTCTCTTGCAACCCTACCACATTAGGCACACATAGTCGACCCTGGTATCTTAGTGCCCCATCTCCTCCGATCTCAAAAGCCGTAATTTTACACTGCTGAACGCTCTCTTTCAATCGTACTAAGATGGGATCTTCATATTGCCGTGCTTTTTCCTCGGCTACCAAAGATGATTCTAATGTATTCTGTACAGTAACACCTCCGTCATCAGAGTCTAAAAATCTGATTCTCATTTTGGCTAGCTGATGAAGCTCTTTAGTCAACCCCCATCTACCTGCCTCAATATGTACTAAGCTTCCCATTAACTTACGGCTGGGAGCGTCTGCCACATCATTGGCTTTACCGGGATGATACAATATCTCGACGTCGTAGTCTTTTAGTAATTTAGCCACCTACACTGCCTTAAATTCAACTCCTTCTGCTTGAAGATGTATTGTAAAATCTTGTGATCTGTGTAGATGTCAACATGGACGCCGTATAAGTAGTGCCGCCATATCTTCAAAGCATATATTAGTGCAGCCAATTCCAAATCATGGGTCGGGTAATTCTTTTCATGCTTCTTCAATTGTCTTGATGCATAAGCAATCACCTTCCCATGTTGCATCAATACGCACCCCGAACCTATACCTGAAGCATCACAATATACCACATAATCTTTTGTTCCTTCTGGGAGACTGAGCACTGGCGCAGATGTCAATCGATTCTTTAACTCCTGAAAACTTCGTTCACAAGCATCAGCCCACTGGAACATAGTAGCTTTCTGTGTTAACTTAGTCAATGGTGCTGATATAGAGGAAAACCCTTCTACAAATCGCGTATAATATCCTGCTAGCCCCAGGAAGCTGCGGACTTCTGATGGTGTTGTAGGTCTCGGTCAATTCTTTACTGCATCGATCTTCTGAGTGTCGACACTAATACCCTCGTCAGATATCACATGGCCAAGGAATGCTACTGAGTTCAGCCAGAATTCACATTTGGAGAGCTTAGCATATAACTTACGATCCTGAAGCGTCTATAATACAATCCGCAAGTGGCCCGCATGTTCCGCCTCCGAACGAGAATACACTAGAATGTCATCAATGAATACAATCACGAACACATCAAGATAGGGCCTGAATACAGTATTCATGAGATCCATAAAAGCAGCTGGGGCATTTGTTAGCCCGAACGACATCACCAAGAACTCAAAGTGCCCATATCTTGTCCGGAAGGCCGTCTTTGGAACATCCTTCTCCTTAATCCTCACCTGATGATACCCTGAATGTAAGTCAATCTTGGAGAAATACTTGGCACCCTAGAGTTGGTCAGAAAGGTCGTCAATCCTTGGAAGTGGATACTTGTTCTTTATAGTAAACTTATTCAACTATCGATAATCGATACACATCCTTAACGACCCGTCTTTCTTACGCACGAACAAAACTAGCGCACCCCAAGGTGAAGTGCTAGGCCTAATGAAGCCCTTATCCAGCAAGTCCTTCAACTGCGCCTTCAACTCTCGCAACTCTGCCGGGGCCATTCTGTATGGAGGGATGGAGATCGGTTGAGTGTCAGGCAACACATCAATGCTAAACTCAATCTCCCTTTCAGGAGGAAGGCCTGGGAGTTCATCTAGGAAAACATCTAGAAATTCATTGACCACGGGGATTGATTGTAGAGTAGGCGGCTTCGCCTCCGCATCCCTAACGCGAACGAGATGATAAATGTAACCTTTTGAGATCATTTTCCTTGCCTTAAGATAGGAAATAAACCTATCTTTCGGTGTAGCAATGTTCCCTTCCATTCAATGACGGGTTCACCAGGAAATTGAAACCTAACCATCTTCGTACGACAATCAACATTTGCATAGCATGAGGCCAACCAGTCTATTCCCATTATCACATCGAAATCAACCATTTCTAACTCAAATAAATTTGCCGAGGTTTGACGACTACAAATCGTCACAGTGCAACCTCTATATACCCCTCTAGCAATCACAGAATCTCCTATCAGAGAAGATACCGTAAGGGGTTTACTTATCAATTCAGGTTCAATGCCAAACTTATTAGCCACAAAGGGTGTAACATATGATAATGTGGATCCCGGATCAATCAACGCATATACATCGTAAGAAAACACAGACAATATACCTGTAACAATATCTGGAGACGACTCGAGATCCTGTCGACCTACTAGAGCATAGGTTCGATTTTGAGCACCACTCGAACTCTGCACTGCACCTCTACCTCGACCTGTCGACTGCTGAAAACCCCGTGCTGGAGGTCGAACTGATGAGGAAGAACAAGACACGGATCCAGTCGGCTGAGCCATACCACCACCTCCTCTGTTAGGACAATCCCGCATCATATGGCCATTCTGTCCGCAAGAACAACACGCATCAGAACCTCGACGGCACAGTCCAAAGTGGGCATTGCTGCAATGATCACAACGTGGTGTTAGGGGTCTCGTCTGACTAGTATCCCGGTGATGTTGCGAGCCTGATGCCCGCGAACTCTGACCTGGACCAGAATAGCTAAATCGATCATATCGAGGCCTCTGAAACTGTGGAGGAGCACTAGCTACAGATGGCGCCGAACTCCTCGAAAACTGGGGCCTGACACTGCCTCTAAAGTCATCTGAATACCCTGCAAATCTCGCCCTCTTATGCTGGCCCCTATACTGCTCCCTATTTGCCCTTTGCTGGCGCTTACGATCCTCTAAGTTCTGGGCATAAGCCTGAATACGGGAAATATCCATGCCCTCCACCAAGGAGGTTGTCGTGCACTCATTTATTAGATGTGGTCCCAACCCGTTCACGAACAGATGCACCCTATCGCTCATCTCTGCCACCATATGGGGAGCATACTGTCACGCCCCAAAACCGAGGGGCGCGACCGGCACTCGACCGGGTAGCCCCAGTCAAGCGGACCTGGGTGCCTTTCCTATCCCACGTGCTACCCCGTTTTTTCATTACTCATCAATCGAAGGCAATAGCCATTTATAATTAAAACACCTTTTTACGAATTATGCATAACATACATGGTTACTTAGCGTGGTTTACAAGTTATACTGCCCATATACAAAATACATAAGTACATAACCCACATTTCCTGTCTACGGAGCCTCTAGGGATACAAAAGAGTTTTACAATACTTGCCGGTAACAAGGCTCCGGCTATACCTTACACAAATACCAAAATAAGACTCCGGGAAGAAAAGAGGCATGAGCCACGCAGGGCCCCGAAAGGAAAGAGGCTCACCAATACAGCTGACGGAAAGTGAAGGAGTGCTACTGTCGGTGAACTGGAGTACCTGTTATAGATCCACCTACAATCATAACACGAATGTAGCGCCCCCGGCAAAAGGGACGTCGGTACATTTGAATTGTACTGGTACGTATGAACAAACTTTACCCCAAGTAAAATCAAACAATACACAAGTAACGAACAGTAATAGAATCAACGATCAAATGCACATGAAAGGAACAACCAAAGCCAAACAAGTTTCACAATCTCTCCTTTTCCCCTTTCAACATTATTTCATCACCACAATGATTTCACAACTTTAACATATGTTCATTTCAATAGTAATTTCGATCACTTTTCCACCCTTATTACCTCGGCCACCCTTATTTCCTCGGCCACCCTTATCACCACAACCCACACCTTATTACTTCGTGTTGCGGCACGCAACCCGATCCCACCGGACAATCACATTTCACACAATAACAACAACAATTCACAAAGAATTTTCATAACCATCAATACCATTTCCATCATATACAACAGCCCGTATACAATTTAAGTCACAAGGATAATTGCCCACGACAAGTCACATATGATATTACCACAGTTGTTTCAATTGCATCAATTACGATTTCTTTCCATCACTTGTTACACAGCTCTTACCACATAAACACATTTACACACACGCTTGGTTTGTTGCCATTTACTTACACCATTATATCGGGAAACTTAACCAACAACGTTCAAGGCATA
This sequence comes from Nicotiana attenuata, assembly GCF_001879085.1. NCBI lineage: Eukaryota > Viridiplantae > Streptophyta > Magnoliopsida > Solanales > Solanaceae > Nicotiana > Nicotiana attenuata. The sequence goes on from NW_017676670.1 coordinate 4,509, forward strand.
TTAATCACAAGAATTCACAAATAGTCCACATAGGCAACACATACCAAATACTTGTACACCAAACAAGGTGACTTTACAAAGGTTAAAGTTAGCCATACATACCTGGAGTCGAATTTCCCTTTTTAACTTCTACTTTCAATTCACCAAACAGCCTAGTACCGTCAATCTAGTTCACAAGTTAACACATATATCTTAGAATTGAAGTTCACAAATACAACCCGAACTTATTTAGATGATCAACCGCTCTTTTTTGCAAATCTTTACCCTTACCCAATTCCCCTTACTAGATTTTTGATATTAAAGAACATGCATGTACGGTTCAACTTATATTTTTCAAGAATCAATGCATGAGAATCCCCCTTTTCCACATTCCTAACGCATACTCGGAACTGGGCACTACGAGCTACTAGGTTTTGAGTACAAATTTTCACGGGGCCTTACATCCTTCCCCACTTAAAATCATTCGTCCTCGAATGAGGACCTTGAAAATCAGTTGGTTTCGAAAACATGATATGCAGACTCCCAATTCTCACTAACTTCCATATTTTTAGAAAATTTCGCCAGAGTTTCCTTTGTAATTAGGCTTATCTACCTGTCAGAGAGCCCCCGAAACATATTTCCAAGCATCATTACACAATTCCTATTATCCCTACAACTGGTATACAGTTCATTACTTCAACACTTGCACATATTCAATCACTTGTTACATTTTGCACATAAATTAGTCACTTCAATGAGTCCCATACAATTTAACCACTTCAACATACTATATGCATTTCAATTTATCATTACCAATCTACACTACCATTAACCATCCACTTATTACAAAACTTTCATTTACCAAAAGGGGTTGCACATGACTCAAATAATCACAACACATACAATTCTTGCACAACTTGAGGAGTTACAATAGTAAAGTATTTAGAAAGAAAAGATGGGGTGTCTTTGCACCAATTTGGACATAATATCAGTTTGCTTAGAGATAAGAGTTCGCACGATTACTACTAGACTTATTCAAACAGGTGGGGATATTTTTCCTTCATTTCATTTTCCGCTTCCCATGTGGCTTCCTCAACTCGTTGACTACGCCATAATACTTTAACTGAAGTAATTTCCTTATTCCTCAATTTACGGAATTGCCTATCAAGAATAGCAATCGGAACTTCTTCATACGATAACTCTTCATTAACCTCGATGGTCTCAACTGGCACGATGGTGGATGGATCTCCAACCACTTTCTTTAACATAGACACATGGAACACCGGGTGCACTAATGACATTTTAGGGGGCAATTCCAGCCTATAAGCCACCTGCCCTATCCTTTAAGCGATCCGATACGGCCCGACATACCTAGGACTCAACTTCCCTTTCTTCCCGAATCGCATGACTCCCTTCATAGGAGATACCCTCAAGAACACCCAATCATCAACCTGAAATTCCAATTCTCTTCGACGAACATCCGCATAGGATTTCTAGCGACTCTGAGCAGTTTTCATCCTTTCCTGAATGACCTTAACTTTTTCCATAGCCTGGTGCACGAGATCTGGCCCTATCAATTCTGCTTCACCCACTTCGAACCATCCAATCGGAGACCTACACCTCCTTCCGTACAATGCCTCAAATGGGGCCATCTGAATGCTAGCATCAAAGCTGTTATTGTAAGCAAATTCTATAAGTGGCAAGTGATCATCCCAATTACCTTTGAAATCCACGACACAGGCCCGCAACATATCTTCAAGCGTCTGAATAGTCCGCTCCGCTTGACCATCAGTCTGTGGATGGAAAGCCGTGCTGAGATTCACCTGAGTACCCAAACCTTGCTGAAATTTCTTCCAAAAATTAGCTGTGAACTGGGCCCCTCGGTCTGAGATAATAGAAAGTGGAGTGCCATGAAGCCTTACAATTTCCTTGATATACAACTAAGCATACTGTTCTGCAGTATCGGTGGACTTGACTGGCAAGAAGTGAGCTGATTTGGTGAGTCGATCCACTATTACCCAAATTGAGTCGAACTTGCGCTGAGTGCGAGGTAACCCTACCACGAAATCCATGTTGATCATCTCCCATTTCCACATTGGTATTTTCATAAGCTGAGTTAACCCACCGGGCCGCTGATGCTCAACTTTTACTTGCTGACAATTCGAACATTTAGATACAAAGTCTGCCACATCCCTCTTCATACCGTTCCACCAATAAATTTCCTTGAGATCATGATACATTTTCGTAGAACCTGGGTGCACAGAATACCTGGAATTATGAGCCTCCGCCATTACCCT
>NW_017676670.1:9331-41082 GCF_001879085.1 Nicotiana attenuata
CTTGAAATTTCCCAGCCCGGGTGATTTTGAAGAATCAAATTGATGAAGGTAGGACTTTCTCTCTCAAGAACTCTCTCTTCCCTCTCTCTAGTTTGTTCAGAAAATATGTTAAAATGAGGGGTTGGGGTGTTTTATTGAAGAAGGGGCCGGGTTTAAAATTTAGAAAAATAGGAGCCTGAGTCAGATTTGCGGTCACGCTTTGCGATCGCAAAGTGGAAATGCGGTCCGTAGAATGGACCGTAAAAGTGCTCCAAAACTCTGAACATTCTGTTTGGGTTTGCGGCAGAAATGCGGTCCGCATACCCATTCTGCGGTCGCATAATGCACCGCATAACTACCCTTTACAAAATCTCAAGACGATTATGCGACAACTATGCGGTCCACATATCAGTTATGCGATCGCATAATGGACCGCATTTTGACCTCAAATTTGACTAACACACTGACTCACTTTGCGATAGAAATGCGGTCCGCATACCTGATTTGCGACCGCATTTTGGACCGCATAATAGCACTTTTCTGGAAAACTTTAATTTCTTGATTTTTAAATGCTTAGATCAGTACAAAGGGTCCGAACACATTCCTAACGCATACTCGGAACTGGGCACTACGAGCTACTAGGTTTTGAGTATAAATTTTCACGGGGCCTTAGTAAAGAATCAAACTGCATACTATACTCTCGCACACTCATATTATCTTGTCGGAGGTTCAAGAACTTATCAGCTCTAGCTCGTCGTATCTCAACTGGCAAGTAGTGACGAAGAAAGGCCTCAAAAAATTCTTTCCACAAAGCTGGAGGAGCGTTCGGACCCCTGGATCTCTCCCAACTATCATACCAGAAAACCGCTAAATCCCGTAACCGATAAGAAGCCAACTCTACTACCTCTGTATCACTAGCATGCATAACCCGCAGTGTACGATGAACCTGGCCAATAAAAGTCTGTGGGTGCTCCTTGGGGTCTGATCTGGTAAACACTGGAGGGTCTAAATTAATAAAATCACAAACTCTCGTACTAACTGGTTTATCAGCAGCACCTGTATTTTGCCTCTGAGCCTGAGCAGCTACCAAGCTAGTCAACAACTGCAAAACACTCCGCATATCCTGGTCTATAGTGCCAGACGGAGGAACTGGAGGTGCTAGGTGCCTCCTAATATCCTCTGGAGGAGACAGAGTAGATGAGGTATGAGAGGGCATCCCACTCTGAGCCTCACTTTGGCCTGCTCTGGCTTGGGGCACCTGACTGGTACCCTCTCCTGCTGCTCTATCAAGCCGTCTACTAATCGTTTGCTTCCTAGTCGAAGGCATCACTGAAATTCAAACAGAAGAAGGCATCACAGGAGACTCAACTCTACGCACGATCTAGATTCAAGAAGAAGGTAACAACCCTAGATGTCATGTAGCCTCCTGATTATAAATGTGGCGCGCTGCACATCCATAATCAAGACTCTACTAGACACAGCTCATAGACAACCCCTAGGACACACTTGCTCTGATACCAAGTTTGTCACGACCCAAACTGGAGGGCCATGACTAGCACCCGGCCATACTTGCCGAGCACCAACGTACATTTTATCTAACCTTCTTTATTATCTTTTAGGGCCGACGAGATCAATATAAATGGTAGACATGGATCATGGAGAACCAACAATAAAGGATGATGGCATGAACATACATAACATGGAATGACTAGACAATCAAGAAACTATATATAAGGTACGAGCCACCACGCTACCATGAAAGACTATACAACAAAAACCAGCCGACAAGGTATACCAAACTATACATGAGTTCGACACCTGTCTATGAGCCTCTAAAGGAACATAAGTGCTGCAATATTGCCGGAACAGGGCCCCGACATACCCATAATATCTATAACAAAAATGCATACCAAGACCACGGCAAGTCCGAAGAAGGGATCTCGCCAATCACCGCTGAACTGGACAGCCTACTATGGTGGGGGAGCTGCGCCTGCTTATCTATCAGGACCTGCAGCACGACATGCAGCGTCCACAAATAAAAGGACGTCAGTACGAATAAAGTACTGAGTATGTAAGGCAGGGAACCATAAGTACGAACAGTAATGTAAGCATGGATAGAGAATATACAACCTGTAACATCTGGGTACCTCTGAGGGCTACTGACATGAAATGCATGATACATATGTATATATACATAAACTTTTAAAACATACGCCTCTGTGGGCATCATCATCATCATATCGTACCCGGCCGTAATAGGCTCGGTAAAAACGTACCCGGCCATCATAAGGCTCGGTAGAATCGTACCCGGCCACGTGGAGCTCGGTAAAACCCAACTGATCAGTAGTTGCACAATAGGTGTCGTACCCGGCCAACTATAGCGCGGCTCGATAGAGTAAAATAGATACATATATATAATGCATGGTCGACTCATAGAATCACGTTCTAAACCTTTCGGAGTGACGTAAGGTCGGTATCCTCTGTACACGTTATTAGTACTAACTCTTCACCATGAACCTTATAAGAATCAGAAAGTACCAACAACATTGATAACATAAGAAAAAGAGAAGCAATATCAACATCAATCGTTCCATAAGAGTGGAAACAATGTAAGTACTGCTAGCTTCTAAGAGTAGAGTATCTTTGGAAGCTCGTTCATTACATTATGTACAATCGGAGTCGTGCAAAAGAAGGAAAGGGATAGCCTCACATACCTTGTATATACTGCCCAACCTCAAGCTGTGCAAATGTCACGACTCCTTAGTCTACAATAGGAGAAATGACACTATCGTTAACCTTTAAGCGTCGTAACTATTATGTACCAACCACAACCTATTTTACGATGAAACGGACAGCACCTCCCCTATTTATATGACTTCCCACAAGTGAAAACAATCACCAAACAGCCCAAACAACATCAATGTTAATCATATTGAGCCTCCTAAAACAGTCCACCAACCGATAACATTACTACCAAGCCTTTCGATATATATATTTCACAAGTTCTAGCTTCAATGACTTAGCCGCAACTTGGATAATCTTAAATACATGTAGAGTAAGAGGTTCCTTACCTTTAAACAGAAAGAACGACTCCAATTTGACCTTAATTCTCCACGAAATATCCCTCCAATGCTGCCACAAGAACAAAGAAGCGAAACTAGCAATCAATTAGGATTTTTCGGCACTAGAATCACTTTAGAAGGCTTGAAATCACCTAGGGTTGATATTAAGAACTTGAGGGAGTATTTACAGAACATAAACCCCTTAAAACAACCTCCCACACGAGCTGGAACAACACAAAAATGAGCAACAACAAGAATAACAAGAAACTTACTAGCGCCACGGGATTCTCGACACTTGATTTGTGTTGTTTGCCCTTTGTTTGGGTCTTGAATCTTGAGAGAACCTTGAGATGGTGTTTCTAGGTTCTAAGGTCTGAATATAGTGAAAGAAATGACTTAAAACGGGTTGGAGGCATTATATATATATATATATATATATATATATATATATATATATATATATATATATATATATATATATATATATATATATATATATATATATATATATATANNCCTGCCTGTCTATCAGGACCTGCAGCACGACATGCAGCGTCCACAAATAAAAGGACGTCAGTACGAATAAAGTACTGAGTATGTAAGGCAGGGAACCATAAGTAAGAACAGTAATGTAAACAGGGATAGAGAATATACAACCTGTAACATCTGAGTACCTCTGAGGTCTATTGACATGAAACGCACGATACATATATATATATATATATATATATATATATATATATATATATCCAAATGTCTTAAACCGCCTAAGTGGGCCCCATAGAGAGGTGCTTGGCGCAGTCTTGCAAAAATGCGTATATCTCCCTACTCCGAGAACGTATGGACAAACAGTTTAATGCGTTGGAAACTAGACTCATAGATCTTCAATTTGGTGGGTAGATCACCCCGTAATTCTAAGTAAATTGGGAGAAAATCTTAGTAACATTTGACATAATGTTTAAGTAAAACTATGAACCTAAGTTGCGACAACTCTTGTCGACTTTTGTTTCATAACTCGTTTGACTTCAAGACTATGATACGGATATTATATGATTCAAATACCTTAAAGTACGACCTCTTGAGAATATTAAGCACCCCTAGGTTTACACAAGAATACGAGTTACAACATCCTTGATTCGTTTAACTTCTAATACTTGTTAATCATCCTTATACACTCTTGTATCATTAAAAATCAATAGGATTAACTTCTTATCATTTCAAAGATAATCACTTCTTAGATTTACGTCGACTAACTTATGGCATGAACCAACCGTACGTAAATATGGGTTGTAACAATAATTTTGTTCTTTTGCTAAAAAAAGACTACGATAGGGAATCTTGAGAAAGTAGGAAAACTCGTAATTGTTGTCATTCTTCGATTTCGAGCATAAGAGTCTTGTGAACCTGTCTTTAGTTTGCCGTTGCCCCACAATTTAATTCAAGCATTATTATATTAATTAATAATTAATAATAATAAGTTACTAATGACCGAAATAGGAAACAAGTAAATTAAACAAAACGACCCACACTCTCTAAAATCCAGCACATTCACCCCTCCACTCTTCCACTGCCAGCTTTCACTGTTTTCCTTTCAGTCACACCGCGTTCAACTCCTTTTACTATCTCCCTCCCTCTCTCTCTCTCTCTCTCACATACACACACAGTCACACTTTTTCTTACTCTCTCTCTCTCTAGCCTACTCTATACCTATACACACAGTTATCACACACTACTACGTGTGTGTGTGGGGGCGACTGTGTCCTTTTTCTGTCTGTTTCTCTCTCTACTTTCTCTCATAGACATATACACGGTTATGGCGGCATTGTGTTAAATAGTGAAGTTAGGCTTAAGCTTTGATGAAGGTAAGAGAGAGAAAGTGAAAAAAGTATGCATCGCTTACAAGGCAAGCTAAAATAGATAGAGAGAGAAGAGAGAATATCCAATCCAAACACAGTAGTCCCTTCTTCTTTTTCATCTCTCACCTAAAAGACACTCTTTTTGATACTCTCATTGATTAAGAGAATAATGATGTTTTTCACCACACCTACTTTTAGATCTTAAGACCAAAGCGGAGAAGATGTACTTTTTGTTCATATTTACTCCTTATTGATTAAGGTATTTTCCCCTAATCTCAACTGTAACATGCATGCCGCAACTTCTGCAATTTTTCCTTTTTGTAACGGTTTTGGCTTGGACATATTTATTTATTTATTTTAAGTAAAAGAAATTGACGCATAAATTTTATTGAGATATCGCTGAATGTAGGTTTTAATTGTCTGTGCTTTCAGCTTTTAAATTTAATTTATCTGTTTTCTGATGAATTTTTGCGGATAAATTTGTTTTAGAATTTTTTTTGTAGATAAAATGGCGACAAGACAAGCAAAATCCCAAAAATTGAACTCAAGAGTAGCAAATTCACCTGCGTCATCAACCACATCATCATCTAAGCAGTTTCCAGAAAATTCCATAGACGGCGTGAGCTCGCCGGCGTCCTCATCAGCAAGAAGTAAGCCGCAGTATTATTACTCGGAGAGCGCGTCCGCAGAAACAACGGAGAGATCCAAAGAGAATGTTACAGTGACAGTGCGGTTCCGACCTCTAAGGTGGAAACTGATTTTACTGTGTTTTAGAAATTGGCATAATTATCTTTTGTTTGGAAAAATTTAATTTTGTTTTTATGATTTAGTCCGAGGGAGATACGACAAGGGGAGGAAATCTCATGGTATGCAGATGGAGAAACTATTGTTAGAAATGAGCATAATCCTACGCTAGCGTATGCATATGGTATGTCTTGATGTATATTGCTATTCTTCGTGTATAGGATAGAAGCATGGAGTTTGGTTCCTTATTGCTTGAATGCTACTTGTTCATATCTTTCCATTTTAGGCAAAAGTGGTTTTTCCGAACTAGTCAACTTAATTATGACTAGAGTTGTAATAGCAACATTTCTTTAAAAAAAAAAAAAAAGAAGCAACGTTTGTTATGAAGAATAGACCTTTTCTACTGATACAAATCACCATGTCTGCCAACTACGTCATAATATTATGAAGTGCAATAGTACTTATCAGTAAAAAGAACACAATTTATGAAGTGCAATAGTGATGTTCGTCAAATACATAACATTAAATTAGCATGGCAAGATCAACAAATTGTAGGTATCCTAATTCACTTCCAATGGTAGGAATGAAAACTCAATCGTATATCCAGTGATAACATTTTCAACGAATTATTCTCTACCTTTTGGTATACTTCCTGTATACGGGAGTTCTCTCCCTTTCGATTAATACAATTTACCTTATAAAAAAAAACATTTTCAACTAATTCTGGAAAAATCTCAAGTTGCTTCATCTTGCATGCTGCTGGAGGTATATGAGTTCCTTGAGCTAGAAGGAACTAGAAGTTGAAACTTTATCCAAATCGTCAATTGAGGTCATCTCAAGGAAATGGCTTCACTTTATCTGTGACTGAAAATTTAGTATGAGGATGCTTCAGCATCCCCCAGAGCAGACTTGATTGTTTGTGAGTCAGGTGTTTGATCAGGGGCGGATGCACGTTTGATATAGTGGTGTCACGCGACATCACTTTGTCGGAAAACTTTACTAAATATATGTATTAATACTGTGGGAAAACGGATAAGTAAGAAAAAGCAACACCACTTGACATAAATTGTCTTTTGGCGTGTTGGTTATGTGCTTGATTTTGCTTTAGGAGGTCAAAGGCTTGAACCTCAACTAGTACTTCTTCTTTTTTTTTTTTTGGCAAATACTTGAGAGAGTCTATGTGGTTAAAAAGTCATTAAGTAGAATTGAACTCAGAACCTTTTCCAACTTAAGACTCAAAAAAATCAATAGACTAAGTGGGCGCTTGGACATAAGAATTGTAAAATTCCAGAAAAAAAGTGAAAAAACTTTTCAAGTGAAAATGGTGTTTGAAAATTAGAGTTGTGTTTGGCCATGAATATAATTTTGGGTTGTTTTTGAAGTTTTGTAAGTGATCTGAGTGAAAATTTTGAAAAACAGTTTTTTGGAGTTTTTCAAATTTTCGAAAAATTCCAAAATTCATCTTCAAGTGAAATTTTGAAATTTTATGGCCAAACACTGATTTCGAAAAAAAAGTGAAATTTTTTCGAAACAAAGTGAAAAAATTCTTATGTCCAAACGGGCTCTAAGACTATTTCTTGTTCAAAAGTATGATAACTAAAGTTATTATTCTTGTTCTTCTATAAGTTTTGACACCGCTTACAAAAATTCCTGCGTACGCCCCTGTGTTTGATTGTTTATTGCTATTTTCGTTTGTTTCACGAAGTTGGACTGTGAGAGCTAACCATTCTCTACCAGATGGCTTATTTCAGCAAAAGCATAATCTTAGTTCAGTCTATTCTTTTGTTGTATTGTGTCTGGAAACTGTTTCAATAATCGAATGTGTAACTTGCTTTCCATGTGCTTTATAATGTCTTGGTCCTTCTGCATCTAACTACTGTCATAGGCTCTCACTGCGAAATTCGGTTTGCTCTTTACAGATAAGGTTTTTGGTCCTACCACCACAACACGTCATGTCTATGATATTGCTGCACAGCATGTTGTTGGTGGTGCCATGGAAGGCATCAACGGTATGTAGCTCTTGTCTTATGATCGAGATTCAAGGGTTATGATTACAAAGTAATTGGAGTTCATATAGCCCCTTGTATGTGCATTTGCTGCTTATAGATACTACCATTTATGTGTGAACTTTCCTAAAGATATTCCTTGAAATCTATATTGCAAAAGTATACAAAAAACTACTCCCTCTGTCCCAATTTACGTGTCGTACTTTCTTTTTTAGTCCGTCCAAAAAAAAATGGCATGCTTTATTTAGAAACAATTTAACTTTAAACTTCGAGCTTTACCTTTAGTGAAATGATTTACAGTCACACAAATATCTATGGTTTGTTTTAGACCACAAGTTTCAAAAGTCTTCCTTTCCTTCTTAAACTCTATGTGGGGTCAAACACCGCCACATAAATTGGGACGGACGGAGTAATATTGTTGTAGTGGAATGCTCATTTGACTTTCAATTAGTGCCTAGCCTAATACAAATACCTCCGTGGCAAAGAAAAGTGGTAGCTGGGATGAAACCTTTGCCATCTACAACATGTCTTGTGGTTTTCAGCGAGCAAGCTAGTGGAAAGTTTGTTGAAGAATGATAACTTTTTCCATTGAATTTGAGCTATAAATTGCAATTTGGCCCTTGTTAGGTAACAGTTTTATCTGTAGTAACTAATGCCTTGTAGGTTGTAGTTCCTTGTCTGAGAGTAGTTTCAATTTTATTACCTACTAAAAACAAGTAATTTCAGTTTCTTGCAAAAGATCTTCTTATCTCTGATCTTGCTGACTTCTTAATCGTAAGCATCCATGGCGATAACCTACATGTGCTGTAATAATAGCTTGAGCTGAAGGGTGCAGTAAGGTTCCTGTAAATGATCCACATAGTTGAGACAAGGCTTTGGAATGAGTTTCCTTCAAATCCTTTGAGGAAACTTGAGATGCTGATATTTTTCTTGATTGAATTTTGGACTGGGTTTCCTTCATCATCGTTTTCTTTCAATTGCAGGCACGATCTTCGCGTATGGGGTTACGAGCAGTGGGAAAACCCATACCATGCATGTAAGAGAATTGTTTCTACATTGTTGATTTTATCTACACAAAGCATGTCTTTTCCCTTTCCCAGCATGTATCTTTGTAACTGAACTACCCTTGTGTGAGCGTACAGATTGAACATGATTTAGGAGTGAGAATTTATCTATAAGGATCTTACATTTGGAATAATGACGTGCCTATTTGATTACTTACTTCTTCATTAGCTTTATTTTATAGGTCTTTGGCTTTTTGTATTATTAGGTTTTCTGATGTCCCTTCTTCAGCAAAGGGATTGTGCATGGTTTGTCTTCGAGAAAGCTACATTGGTGTCTATATGAAAAAACTTATGCTAGAGGTGGACAGTAATTGTTATCTCTAGTTAAAGATGCTACTATATATGCACTGCTATGTGGTTTAGACTTTGGACAAGGAATCATTCCTCTACTCTTTTGTAAAACAGGCTTTTATTCTAATGCTGTGGGGATGACCTCATTAAATGAGTTCTCTGGATAAGTGCGACGCAACTATATTATTACCTGTTCATGGGAACCCAATAGATTGACTCTTTGCTTTTCTTGCTTTGAAATTATTCATTGGATATATTTGTGATGATTTCCTCTTCACGTGTATAATTGAAACAATTAGCTATTTTTGCTCACTAAAATAGTAAGCCTGTTGCAGTTATGCCACTCATGGAAGATTGGATTGAGTGGATGCCAAAGAAACATGTAAACTTATCCCCAAAAGCAAAAGAAAAATATCTAAAGGGAACATGTTGTAACATATCAGATTGAAGAACTCAAAAACCGGTGAACAAACGGGATTAGATGAAAGGTTTGTTAATAGATAAAACTCTATTGCAAACTTCTCTCGTTCTTCCTATTCTTTTGAATAGGTAATAGAATCGTGCTAAAGGAAAAATAAAAATGAAATATATCTTTAGCCACGTGTCAGTTTAGCTACACTCTGTATATCATTGAAAGGGTTTTTGAGATATCTTCTCAACTTGATGATATTTATGTAGTAGCTATCCTAGCACAAAAATAAGGACGAGAAACAGTAGTAGATATTGAAATTGCTTACTGTTCAGCGAAGACTGATTGTATGGAACTGATCATTGTGAAGGAACTTGAAATTATGTACATTTCTTGTAAGAAAGTGTTATGATAACAAGACCATGGTAAGATCTTTTTTTATAAGGTAAATAATTTTGTTGAGACGTAAGTATGTAAAAGATGTAGGATTAGAGATCCCATATACTACCAATATACCAAAAAGTAGAGAATCTACTCAAAAAGTAGGGAACCTACACTCTAGCAAAGACACTCAACCTTCTAGAGAAACTGGACCTTCATGGGTGCATCAGAAAGCTAGACTCTATCCCTTCAAATCCCTCCTAATTCCTATGACCCACATGAGAGCTAAATGAGAGTTTTCTCCTCTTCTTGAGATCCCAGTTGTATGAAATCTCGTTAGACCAACTGTACGACATGTCCTTAACTTTGCCTAGCATCGTTCATTGCATTCCAAACTAGCTTAGCACTCACAATACATGGGTAGCAGCGTGACAATGCAATAGGAGATGGTTTGCATCCTCACGTGAACATGTACACATGAAACATTAGCTTGCTGCATATATGATCTTCCTCCTCCTCAAATTGTCTTCTGTTTATATCGCCACCTCTCTGCAAGCCAAACAAGGAAGCACTTATTTCTTGGGGACCTAAGGGTCCATATCAAGAGATGCAGAAACTTCGTCTCTTTTCTCAACAATTACCTATGGTAGTATGTCTTAACAGAATACAATCACTTTGTGCACACCATTGTTTGAAGTGCAAACTTCTCTAAAGTGCATGGCGTCACCATGAAGTGATAACCCATTTTCATCGCTTTAAGAGACAAAGTGATGGCTTTTAATAACATTGATTCATGCTACAAGGAGTTCAGAAATCTTTAAACTGCCTTGACAAGTGCAGGTTTCACATTATCGGCTGGTGCTTTATTTGCTTAAAGATTGGAGCTTGCTATTACAGTTTCCTGTACTGTATGCTAAATAGGGGCCTATCTAGTTGACTTTCTGTTCATTTAAGGGACAGAATCTGATAACTATATGTAACTTGTGTCTCATCATAGGGTGATCAAAGATCTCCTGGTATTATACCATTGGCTGTGAAGGATGCCTTCAGCATTATTCAAGAGGTACTTCTTGTTAGTACAAACTCATTATGGATTATCCTCTAACATAAATACTTTGCTGAGTTTGTTGCTGGTTTAGACTCCGAACCGAGAATTTCTGCTTCGTCTCTCATACCTGGAGATCTACAATGAGGTGCGCTTTCAACCATTCATGAAGAAATTGGCTGTTTTTTTTGTAACTTTTTTCTGTGTCTGTAATTCTGTTTTTTGTGTTTTTTTTCTTTCTGTTTCAAGTCCTTAATTCTTGCTTTGTATATTGTGTAGTAAATGATAACTGTTAATCCCGTTATTTTACTTGACCTACTTTCCTTTTTTTGTTTATCGACTTATTCTAGTTACTTAACCCCTTGTAATTAAACGGCTTAGTTTTTCCATTTCCATGACTTCTGCTACTGTAGATAATTATACATTTTGGTATAGAGATACATCTTTTCAACAAATAGCCACCATTAAATGAATTGACATAGAGATAGATACTCGAGAATGGTTTATAAGAATACATCTATTTATCCTTGGTGAAAAAAAAGAATACATCTAGTTAATTATTAAAGAAATTGAGTAACATGTACTACTTGTTATGTAATACCACTACATTTATAAAGAAATTCTGAAACAATTTTCTTTTAGAAAAAATTTCTCTCTTAAATCTAAAAACGTCTGGGTAGAATGAGCAATAAAACTGTGACCCATGTTTCAGTTTTCTGTTTTTGAGATATGAGCTATCAATCATCTGACGTGTAAGCAAGATTCATGTCTAGCACAAGGCTTTGACATGATCTTGAAGATTCATTGAACTGTTTCCTCTCCCTTTTTTTTATTTATGACGGTGGTGTCCAGGCCAGATTGTGCGCACCTTGATTGACCTGACATCGCCATTGAGCTACTTCCAATTAACCCCCCCCCCCCCCCCCCCAAACCCAACCCAAAAAAAAAAAAATACAGTTGCTATTTTTCTCATTAGTCTCCATTGCATGCCTCTTTTTATATCAGTCGGACTACTAATTTCTTCTGTTTAATTGTGGTTACTTGAAAACTAAAGGGCTGATGCTTCCAGTTTAGTTTAGGTGTTTAAAGATGAAACAGTTTTCTGTTAGTTGATTGTTATCTTTAATGTCTGCTCTATTCAGGTTGTTAATGACTTGCTAAATCCAGCTGGACAGAATTTAAGAATCCGAGAGGACACTCAGGTTTCTTTTCCATTAAGATTCTAATGCATGTTCTCTTATAAAGCTGATAAACACCTATTTTTCTTTATGATGCGCATTAAGCCATCAACTTTATGGCTTCCTTGCTCTTTCATAACTTCCATTAGCAGCTTTCGATTTCTGCAAGGTAGTCCTTTTAATATTAGGAAACTGCCACTTCTACACCTGGGAGGAAGTGCATTTTAAGTTAAGAGTGATCTGTCTATTCTTGGCACCTTGGTTCAATCAATGACATTTCACTTAAAATGAAAAAAACAAAGTTCTGTGATCAGCCTATTGGACACATATCTACACAAGTAAAACATTGTGAACCTGCAATGGCAGACAATCATAATAATATGCATGGACAGTTGCTTCCTTAGAAATGCTACATTGATGGCGTTATCAGCATTTTGTTCCAAATACTAGATTCACCTCCAAGCTTACCAAATCTTTAAGGGACCTCTAGCTCAACAACAACAATGCCTTGAACTATATTATCCGAAAGAAGATGCTGGTTATTGAACATATCTCCATTGCTTGGGACTAGCCATTGCCTCATTAGTTAGTAGCATCTAGTATAATAGACCATGGAGCATGTGATAACTTGGGGGTTAAGCAGTTGCATGAATCACTTGGTTACTAAGATAACTTGGAAATTAAGAAATACTTGCGAAGCAGGCTACTTTTGAAATAATACTGAGTAGAAAGTTGAAAGACCTTTTGAACTCTGCTAGCAAGTCTCTCCCATTTTTTTTTTCTTTTCTCCTGTTTTAAATAAACAACTTTAGTGGTAATTCTATAGATAATGAAAAGAAACAAAGAGGGGGACTTGACTGCCTTAGCTCTTGAAAAAATAAGAAATGAGCAGGTTCAATCCCTAAGCTAAGAAAGGACTGAAACCGTTCAGACCTTGACAAAAGTGTAGGAGCTAATCCTCTAGAATGTAAGAAGAAGGTTTCTTTATATATAGGAGTACTCCTGTTTACAAGGTGAAGCATAGCTACATTGGCTACATGATTAGCTTTATAAAGTCATCTACTTCAGATAGAATTTTGAGACTTGAGGAATTCAGTATTTCCATCTTTGGATTTGATATCTCTCCTAAATACCAGCCTGGTTTGCCAAGGGATTTGAACTCGTGATTCGCGCCTACCACAATCTCGTGTTGGACAACCTTGACCATTGAACCAAAGTTTTTGGAGCCACTTTGCTATCAATTCTTCTTATTCTTCTTTTGGCTAACAACTCTTATCAACCTAAAAAGAGACTTTTTAACCTATCAATCCCCCAAAAAGAAAAAAGGCTCAGCTAGCGAGAGCTTTTACCTGATATGTTGGAGAAAACTCGGGAACTTAACAGATATATTATCATGATTCACAATTTTCATAGTCCACTTCTTAAGTGACCCAAGCTTGACTTACATGATTTTGCTGGCAGGTGGCACATAATAAAATTACCCATAAATTTACACTTAATGTTTATCAAAAAAAGGAAAAAGAAGAAGAAGAAGAATTTACCCTTAATGTAGTAAGCAAAACCACACTAAGCTCACATAAATATATATTGCAAGATATATATACCACCATGGATCTGATAAAAAAAATATATATACCAGCACAGATAATTCCTGTTTGGAAGTAAAAAATGTTTCGGTATCTAAAGTGGTAGCTTCTTTCTTAACATTTAATGACTTGTGCAAATCTAAGTGTTGTTTGTTGAGATCAAAATCTTCGGTCAGGAGCATCATCAATTATGCTTTTAGGAAAATAGATTTTTGAGGCTGATCGTACTTATAAATGATTTCTATATATAGACTGGCTGCGTTGTTGTGGTTTGCAGCTCCATAAGAATATTCTTTAGACTGGATATAAATTAATTTGGTCTTGCAGGCATTTTGCAAAAAGCAGTACTTCTATGGTACTATCTTGAACTACAACCTAGGGCTCTGTTTGCTGCTTATACCTTTTTCAATCACTGTAACCTAATATCACAATCACTTGGTTAGTGCACACAATATGCACTATCATGGTTATAGCACCTGTAGAGTCAATCTCTGAATGATTTCTTATGGGTTCTCTAGCCATCTGTCTATGTGTTAAATTCTACCAAGCATCCTCCTGATGGGATGACCAGGGTGATACTAAATCTGCATAAGGGTCTTCTCCTAGAAGCGTTTAATGTATGTATTAAACGCTTATGATCATGCAGGCAGAGTGTCCTTTACACTGTTCTCATTGAGCTTCTATCTGCTTTAAACAAAGTATTAAGTGCTTATTTTCTCAATCTGCAGTGGTCTTTTTTTATTATTTGCGGTGTTCATGTTAGTTTGTAAGTTATTACTTATGTGCATTTTCGTCCATCCTAAGCTATTTAGTGTGTTGAAATCTTCTACTTGGTGCTAATTGCTTTGAAATTCTACAGAATGTTGCCTTTCAGTGTTCTGATTTCTTAATATACAGTGTTCTTATTTGTTGTTCTCCTTATTTATTATAGGGTACCTTTGTGGAAGGAATTAAGGAGGAGGTCGTTTTATCCCCTGCTCATGCTCTATCCCTTATTGCTGCAGGGGAAGGTATAAGCTGATGGTTTTCTAGTTACATTCTAACTTTCTTTAACAAGAGAAAATATGAACGGAAATGTTCCATTTTCAAGTGTCAGTCCTTGTCTATTTTTGTATCCATGCAAAAGCATACATATTAGATGTTGATCAACAGCTGTCCGCATATCACGCTCTGCTTGTAATTTGTTTTAAACCAGTTTTTTTACATTATTGGGAAGTACTTCTACTATTAGATAAGAAACTCAACAACAATAACAACAGACCCAGTATATTCCCGCAAGTGGGGTCTGGGGAGGATAGTGTGTACGCAGACCTTACCCCCTACCTAGTGAAGGTAGAGTAGATAAGAAACTCAAATTTGCTAAATATTACATGCCAAGAGGAGAGCATATGGGTATTAGTAATGTTTCCTAATGTTGTGATATTTGAATCCAGCGATAGTTTTCCTGTTTCCACGCTTATTCCTCACCAAATTGGTCCCTCTAATTTGGGTATTATTCAGTATGGCCCTTGACTATCATTCTTATAGTTTTTCGGTCCGTCTATCAGGCCCTCAACTAAGTTAGCCTCTATGAGAAATTAGAGAAAAGAGAAAGATCTGCAGGAATGCATACTGTAGGAGGTTTAGATTGGTGTATGCTATTCTAAAATAAGAAGGAACATCAAGATTACATAATCACAGGCAAATAATCTTCCGAGTTATATTTGCTGATCCTAGTTGATATACAGTATGTTTAAAAAATATATTATTCCAACAACCTATATATAACTGAACACTTATTACACCAAACATATAAATGCAATAATAAAGGGCTCTCATCCTTCTTGTTCGTTCATTCTTTTGGGAATTGTTCATATCTCTTTTATGTCTTTCGTTAAAGTTTACAGTTATATATTATGTTTCAAGTATTTTGATTATTGGGTTTTCTACCTGCAGAGCATAGGCATGTTGGTTCCACAAACTTCAATCTACTCAGTAGCAGAAGTCATACAATATTTACGCTGGTATCTTATGTTTTTACCAGTGAACTATAAGTCCTACATTAGTTATGCTATTTGATTTTTCTTGCATCCTGAGTTTGTTGAAACAATGTGTGTATAGTAATTTGAGTGAACTTTCTTTTGACAGACAATAGAAAGTAGCCCCTGTGGTGAATATAGTGAAGGAGGGGCAGTTACCTTGTCACAGCTGGTAAATACTCTGCTATAGACTTGTTAGATCTCAACATATTACTTTGACCAAATCATGTGTTTCTCACTGGCTTAAACTAGTTCTCTCTTTCTAATAACTTATTATTGGGTCCAGTTCTGTTATTTGTCTAAAAGAGTTTATCTTCGTTTTGATCGAAAACTGCTAACTCTCCATTTCCCACTTTTCTGTTTCTTGTTAAAAAAAATGCTTGCAGCATCTTATTGATTTGGCAGGTTCAGAGAGCTCAAAGGCTGAAACCACTGGTGTGCGCAGAAAGGAGGGATCTTACATCAACAAAAGTCTACTGACTCTTGGAACTGTAAGGACCCAAACATCTCCACTGTATCATCGGTGTAATAGTTTTGCTTAACTAGTATCTCCTTTTTGACATTTCAGTAATAAATGGCTTACTTGTTAAAGAAACTTATGTACAGAAAGCACTAGAGCTTTTTATGATCTATCATCAAGTAGATTGACTTGACATTGTAATCTGCATAAAAGACTGAAGATTTTTAGAATCTAAAGACTTTGATGATTTATTTTTTAAGAACAAAAGTATAGCTGTATAACTTTATGTATTTGATGAACAAGGTCAAGCTAAAAGAGGTATGTAGTGCATATTGGTAGATGATGACTTTTTGAAAGTGGTTTAGAAGGAGCATTGTATGATATTTTGTTGTCACTAGAGGACTCTAAGGCTGTATGGTTTAGAAGGAGCATTGTATGGTTTAAAAGGTTTAATTTCTTCACTAAAGAACTGGACATAATGAGGCTTGTGATTAAAAGAACAAAAAGAAGCAAGAAAGGGTAAAAGGTTCCCATCTTTGGTTTTCATTTGTTTTGAGGGTAATGTTGACTTGTTCTCCTTGCAGGTTATTTCTAAGTTAACTGATGAGAGAGCTACTCATATACCATATAGAGATTCAAAATTGACCAGGCTTCTTCAATCCTCATTAAGTGGTCAAGGACGTGTATCTGTAGGTTCTTCATATCTTATGTATTGACGTTAAACATATTGGCTTCTAGTGAACCATGACTATCATACAAATGATCCTTATTAAACAGATGTTGAATTAATGAGAATACCTTACCAATCTGTTTTTCCTTTGTCTCTAATAGTTAATCTGCACTGTGACTCCTTCGTCAAGCAATTCTGAAGAGACACATAACACATTGAAGTTTGCTCACCGTGCTAAACACATTGAGATTCAAGCAGCACAAAACAAGGTCAGACGAGTGCAGATACATGTCTCCTTTGATTTTTTTTTTTTTTTTTTTTTGTCAGTAGTGCTTGAAATAGGAACTGTTAATTTGCAGATAATTGATGAGAAATCACTTATCAAGAAATATCAAAATGAAATTCGTCGTCTGAAAGAAGAGTTAGAACAACTGAAGAAAGGCATCGTTACAGTTCCACAAATGAAAGATAGTGGAGAAGATCTTGTGCTCCTGAAACAAAAGGTAACCTTGAAAGAAGAGCTTTCTCCTCTGGCCTCTAAATCTTTTTTCCTTTCATCAGTTAGCAATATTGACTGGAAAAGTACATACTTCTGTTTCATTCAACTTTACCGAAAATTACAGCTAGTTTTCAGTGAGACTGAGTTGAAGCCGTTTCCTCGGGATCAATTTGCACATGAATCCTGCTTTCTTGCAGAAGGGCCGTGGAGGAAGTGTGACAAGAATGGGGTGGGATGGAAGGGGGCCTTTTTCTATGAAACCAAAGTGAATGAATAGGTTAAACATCCTTATTAAAAAAAGAAAAAAAAGAAAATGAATAGGTCAAACACATTTAGTTAACGTATTCCTTTATGAACGGGCATAATGGTAGCTTTGTCAGAATTTTTCATCTTTCTCTTTACTCGGCTAATTTATGTTAATTATTTTGATATAGAATTTAGAGACCCTAACAAGTTTGGGATTGAGGCATAGATTTGTTGTTTATTTTGATATTTTCAGTCTGTACCTTTCTGGTTTTCCTTAACTGGCTTGCATTGTTTTATTACTGATCATTGAGTGCTACTTCTGAATCCCTCTTTGGACTATTCAATAATCCTTTCAATAGAAAATTTAGCTGCCAAACAATTACTAGATTTAATGTGATCTAATTGAAGCCTTCACACGTAAAGAATTAAGAATATTAGCAGCTTGTTGTCTCAGGCATCTGGCTCTCACCGAATAATCACTAGATCTAAATCCTCTGCTCATATTTGTTGTTTTTCATGTCTGTTCCTGCCCCATAGCTTTTTTTAGTAGATCTTATGTGAGATTTTTTATTTTTTTCTGGATTGAAGCCTTCGTATTATAAAGAATACAAGGTTTAGCATCCTGTTATCTGGCTGGTTCTTGAAGTAATCGATGGCCATCCAGGCATCTGGCTCTCACCGAGTAATCACTGCAATTATATTGTGTTGTTTCTCCAGTATTATCACTAACAACAGTGTTTGGTTACAGTAAATTGGAAGTTTTTGTGAGCCTTGCTTTAAGACATTTGCTCGGAGTGTACAATGATTTGTGCCTATTTGTAATGATATTATCTAACTAAAGTCCATCTACTTTGACATACTTTGTAAAGCTAGAAGATGGTCAAGTCAGACTACAGTCGAGGTTGGAACAAGAAGAGGATGCTAAAGCAGCTTTGCTTGGTAGAATACAGCGTCTAACAAAACTAATTCTAGTATCCACCAAAACTTCACAGTCCTCAAGATTTCCTCATCGGACTGGCCCTAGAAGAAGACATTCCTTTGGGGAAGAAGAGGTGCTGTTACTCGTAATTATTCCTTTCAATTGATAGTTGCCTTTGCAGTATGTGTATTTAGTTTGAATCACTAGGTAATATGGTCTAAGCACTTAATTAAAGGGATGAACGTGTCTTTACAGACTTTTGTACTGTTTTTACAAGGTCTAACTGTCCTTTTTCCTCTCCTTTTTTGAATGTATAGCTTGCATATCTTCCGCATCGAAGACGAGATCTCATCTTGGAAGATGAAAATGTCGATTTGTATGTTTCGGTTGATGGCAACGCAGACACTTCTGATGATACATTCAAGGAGGAAAAGAAGACTAAGAAAAATGGATTGCTTAACTGGTTTAAGCCACGGGTATTTGTAATCTACTCTATTGTTGCTACAACTACTTCACTTTTAACATTTCTGTTTCATGATTTTGCAATTATTTTGGTGCATGGACATGGAACTGTTTTTAAATACCAAAGTAACAAGCATATTAAAGCTATCAATGAGGATCCAAAACCCTTTTATATGACTATATATGACATATTTTTCCAGCCTATGACATGTCAAAAACTTCTTTAGGTGTTTGTTATCTCATGGTTATTCAAAATCCCATTTTGTACTCAGGGAAGTTGGAGGCAGTAGAAACTAGAAAGTACTATGGAATGGGCCATGTCGTTTATTGACTAAGGAAAATTTTCGTTTTATGGAATCAACTGAGGGACAGCTTATTTTGTTCCTAGTGTACTCTTTTTCTTCTTTATTTTTGCTATAATTGTTCTGACTTTTACTTAAAAAGTTGTAACATAATGCATTTAGGACACTGGATGAAAGGATTTCAGAGGTTTTAGTTGAAAGAACATATATTTTTTCTATTCTTGCTTAACTACTCTTTTCAAAGGCGGATAAAAAAACCAGTATTGCTCTCTACGTAGGGAAAAGGGAAGCTAGTTTGATTCCAGTTATAGAACATTTTGAAAAGTTTGGGTTGATCAACAATCGCATGGGTTGGTTTAATTCTACGCCTACCTTGATTGCATTCTTCAGTGCAGTCTATATTGCAACAATTTCTAGTGTTTTATGCCAACTATTACTTATGCTGCTTCATAATTCTTCTCTCATTCTCAGAGACGAGACAGTGGGTCAGGTACCTTGGCGAGCACCAGCGATAGATCCAGTGGACTCAAGTCAACTAGTACACCATCCACTCCTCAAGCTGAAAATCATCATATGGAATCGAGAAACTCACACTCTACACCCACAGAAAGCACACCTTCGGCAGAGCGTTTATCTGATGTCAGATTGGATAAAGAAGTTCCAGAGGATAACCTTTTGGACCAGGAGACTCCTGTGGTATGGAAGTTACATTTTTTCAAAGTTCAGTTAAAGAAGTAAACATTAGTATATCTATTGTATGTCATGTCGCAAACCAAAATATAGGGTTAAGCAGAGTTGGGTTAAATATAATGGTGATCAATAAAAGAAGCTGTTGAAAGATTCTTCCACTTCTAGGGTGCGTGAAGCTTCTGGTGTGAATTCCAGATGAGGAAACTAGTGATTGGATCCGAAGTTTCTTTCATGAAATAAAGACTAGAAAACTACCCATATGGAAGTTCAGTTATGAATCTCCCTACTTCGCAAAGTTCTTGGGTACCTTTTGCTTGTAAAAAGGAGAATCACTTGCAGCTTTTGTGCTTCTGCTTCGCTTCTGTTACTATCTTGTTGTTACTGCTTTTTCCATGTATGTCTTTTTTATTACTTTATTTCCTTTGCTTTGTTGCTTGCACAAGGTAGAGATAAGGTCTGTGTACACACTACCCTCCCCAGACCCTACTTGTGGGATTCCACTTGGTTTGTTGTTGTTGTTGTTGTTGTCGTAGTAATCACTTGCAGCTTTGTGCTTAAGCATACATAGACAATTTCATGTGTACAGCGCTTTTTCATGGTCTGGTAACTCATAGTTGTACTTCTTGTGTAATAGACTAGCATGAAGACAATTGATCAAATTGACCTCCTAAGAGAGCAGCAAAAGATTTTGTCCGGTGAAGTGGCACTGCATACAAGTGCTTTAAAACGGTTGTCAGAGGAAGCTACACAAAGTCCAAAGAAAGAACAAGTGCAAGTATAACTCATGAAACAATATGTTCTGCATCTTATTTTTTCTAACTGCAACTGCGTATATATTTTCTGACATTTGACTCTTTGATTGGCTAAGATGGAGATTAGGACATTGAAGGATGAAGTAGGAATTGAGAATGAACAAATAGCTTCATTGGAGAAGCAAATTGCTGAGTTCATTCTTAGCCCTCGTGAAAAGATGGAGAACCAGGAAGAAACGGTTGTAAGTCTGGCTTCTTCTACATCAAAAAAATTATTACCATTTCGAGCAAAACAAAAATCTTGCTTCTACTTTGAATGGCAACAGATTTGTCAAAAATATATTTCCACCTTTTAAGCTGTTTTTCTTGTCTGCAGTCTGTTGCAGAGCTCTTGGCACAGTTGAATGAGAAGTCTTTTGACCTTGAGGTAGTATGACTTGCATGTCTTCATTAAGAATATTGTTTCTCCCATTTCTCCTTTGAGTTCAAGTTTATGCTTATCCTTTCAATTGTAGCACACTTATATTGCTATTGCCAGGTTAAAGCTGCCGATAATCGAATAATTCAGGACCAGCTAACTCAAAAGGTAGACTGCCTCTTTCAGCTGTTTCCTATTTAATTTTGATTGCTCCAAGGAAACTCTGTTCCAATGATATTTCTTATCTTGACAGACCCATGAATGCCAGAATCTACAAGAAACAATTGTGTCCTTAAAGCAACAGCTTTCTGATGCGCTAGATCAGAGAAACCGTAGTCCATCAGTAGCCCATTCACAACGCCTATCTGATACAAAAAGTTTACTTGTGGAGCTAAAAGCTGAAAAGGAGAGTACTGCCTTAAAGGATGCAAAAGAAGCATTAGTCTTACAGGCCCAGGTTCCTATCTATTTTTCTCTGTCGAGTAGAAACTCTTGCATATCACCTACTATCTTGTTGGCCACTCCCCTCTTATACCTTGGGTGTATATATATTTGTTGCGACAGACGAAAGAAAATGATATACTAAAATAGTAAAATGAAACAGAAAGAGTCTTACTAGAGGGATAAAATAAGCCCCAAGCTTAAGGTTGTATTCTCTCAACATTTTACATTTCGTTCTCATTTTTGATTTGCTAAGTATTTCTCCACATGACGTTCTGTAAATTTCTTTAGGCTCTCTTATTGCGGTCTGCCACCTACTATTAAGTATGTACCCTGACAATCATATTACTGTTGTTTAAATTTAAGGAAGTATATGTGTATGTAATTTCTGGCTTGTTATCTTTTTCTCCTTTGCAATACCTAATTTGTGAGGCTAAGCCTTTTTTATGAGTGAAAGGGGCTGCCTACCCAGCGTCCGGCCTTCCATCACAAGTATATACCCTACGGAATGGCTTGTTCCTTCAATTTATTCATATTTAATAAGTTTCTCATGTTTAATAGTAAGTGAACTAACTGCTCTAACTGATGATTATGTTAGGGCATTCTCTACATAAGATGGAGCTTCATTACTGTGTAGGTAGAGGCGTTCTTTTCAATGCTCTGAACAAGTACTCAACTATTTGGTTTAGAACATTGATTTTTCAGACAAGATT
Source organism: Nicotiana attenuata (assembly GCF_001879085.1). Classification (NCBI taxonomy): domain Eukaryota; kingdom Viridiplantae; phylum Streptophyta; class Magnoliopsida; order Solanales; family Solanaceae; genus Nicotiana; species Nicotiana attenuata. The sequence continues at coordinate 31,523 of NW_017676670.1, forward strand.
AGAAGTGTAGAAATTATCTGGATGATTTAGAAGATTTCACTTTCTGGAAAGATCCGCAGTAAAGATTTTCTGGAAGGATTGATTGTATTAGGATCCGAGTTAGATCCCTCGAGTTGTCTTCAGGAAAGGTTTCTTTCAATGACCTACTCTTCCGATGAGTTTTAACCCCCAAAAAGAGTGACATGATCTGAAACAGCTTAGATCTCTGAGTTTCCCTTCGCAGCTTTAGGAAGCTTTGCTTTTGAATCTCCAAGTCTGTATCTTGGTACAGAGGTGAGCTCCTCCATCGTCGTGATTTCATGCGACATTTAGTTGTTTTCTCATCCACCTCTCTACTTCTAATGAGAATGTAGGACCAGAAAGAGTCTTCGTTGCAAGTGTTTTCTCAATATTTTCGTGCGTGTGGGAGGGAGGGAGGGAGGGACTTCACACGTTCACTTTTAAATTGGGTTATGGCAATAATTAAACACCAATCTTACTCAATACAGTGTAAAGAGCGATACTTGCCACTCTTTTTAATAAATAAAGAGATACTTACCAAAAAACGGTTTGAGAAAAGATTCTGATTCACTTACCTCAGTACTCGTGCATAAAATTTACCCAAATTGGAAGTCATCCACTAGATGCATAATTTGGTGTATGAGATAATTTATACCATATATTGTTTCTCTGGTTACTATATGTTATAACTGGAAGGACTTCACTGATGGGGCATTGTCATATTATGGCACTTGGAGACGATTACAGATACATGTTTATATCACACACAAAATTTTCAAATACTTAAGTACCAACAAGCGCTCCATAAATGTTAAGTTGGAGTTAACATTTTTATGTTACAAATCGGCTGTCATCCACTACAATGTTTCAACTGAATTGCTGTTTTTGCTTCCGTTAGGCAAGAGAGATTGAAGAACTCCAGCAGAGAGTAGTGGAACTGGTTGAAGCGAAGGAGCAACTGGAACTCCGGAACCACAAATTGGCTGAAGAGAGTACATATGCCAAAGGGCTAGCATCTGCAGCAGCGGTTGAATTAAAGGCACTTTCTGAAGAAGTTGCAAAGCTCATGAATCATAATGAGAAATTAGCTGCTGAGCTAGCCGCCCAGAAGAGTTCTCCTACCCAGCGTAAACCAAGTGTTACCACGCGAAATGGAAGAAGAGATGCTCATCCGAGACGAAATGAGCAAAACGTGTTGACTGCAGATATGAAAAGAGAACTGGCTATGAGCCGTGAAAGGGAGCATTCATATGAAGCTGCTCTTGCGGAAAGGGATCAGAAAGAGGCTGAATTACAGAGTAAGGTTGAAGAATCCAAACAAAGAGAAGCCTATCTTGAAAACGAACTGGCAAATATGTGGGTTCTCGTGGCAAAACTGAAGAAGTCTCAGGGAGTTGATTCTGATCTTTCTGAATCAACCAGATCAGAAAGCCAGAGAATTGATGGTTTTGAGGTTTGGGATAATCTTGTGCAGTCTAGAGGACTTCAGTAAGGGAAGTTTTTCTAATAGAAACGAGAGTGAGTTGTGTGCTTGTATGATAGTTTAGTGGGATTGTTGCAGATTAGGAGGGGCGTTCTCTGTCTATTCTATTTTCCCCCTTATGCTACTGTAGATAAATCAGTCGTGAGGGAATTCTGAATTGTACCTTGCACGTTGAACTTACTGCTTTTGTACAGAGGTTGATGTTTACAATTTTTGTAGCTGTAATGTTGATGATAGGGATGTATTTTGCACTCACTAATTCTGGGAAATTGGCAAATTGGTTCGCTCCTCTTTACCAGTTGTCTCTACAAGGCAATAACTATTGTATGGTAAGAAATTATTTTCTTCTTCTTGAGTAGGATGTTTCATTTTTGAGTCTTTAAATTGTTGCATTTGAGCAATAAGAAAATTTTGCCGCTTCTTATGTCGAAGATAGAAATGTATTTGAACACATACCTTATTTTGAGAACTCATTTTAATTGACACTTGTAATATGTCAATGTGATTAATGCAGACTTAAGCCAGTTACTACTGCATTCACGACCTAGCAGGTCTACTAGCATTATTTGGTCAAAGGCTTATTTGGATGCAGACTTTATTGTACTCAAAGTGAATTGTTTCAATTTTTATGGATTATGGTCATGGAATTTTTGTGTTTGTTATCCAAAAGTCACTTTTCTTATTTTGTTACGAAAAAATCATTCAACTTTGTGTTCATTACACAAAAGTCACTTTTCTTTCTTTTGTTACAGGAAAATTATTTTACTTTGCTCTAGTTATCACAAAAGTCACATTTTTACTTGAAAAGTCTATTATGCCCTTGATATTATAAACCTTCATATTTATATAATACCTTCTATATTATATATTATATAATATATTTTTAACTATGTATTTTATTTATAAATAAAATAACTTAATATTATTTTATTTATTATTTTTATAATATGTTCATATATTTAGTTTTTTCTTAACGTTAATTTTCAAAACATGTTAGTAGCGTTATTAAATTTGTTAGTAACTTTAATATATATTAGTAGAGAAATAAATCGGCAATTACATTTCCATGAGAAAATTCTCAGGTAAACAAACAAAGAAAATGAGGAACAAATCATATGTTAATCTGAAGGAAAATCCCTAGGTACTACATGCGAATTTAGCGGGGGATATTTTCTTGGGGATTTACCTGGACAATTGGTTATTTGGGAAATTACACTACTAGAAATTTGGGAAAAATCATCCAAAAAAATCGACCAAAGTTGGTCGGTAATGACCAATAACCGTCCAAACGCGACCATTAACGCGTGATCGGTATTATGAAGGTCGGAAGGGCATACCGACCAAAGTTGGTCGAAAATTACCGACCAACTTTGGTCGGTCAATTAAATTAGAAAAAAAAAAAAAGAATTGCTGAAAAAAGTTATTTTTTAACGCTACTAATATATCTTGAAAATTAAAGTTAAGAAAAAATTAAATATACGAATATATTATAAAAATAATAAATAAAACACATAGTTAAAAATATATTATATAGTATATAATATAGAAGGTATTACATAAATATGAAGGTTTATATAATATCAAGGGCATAACAGACTTTTCAAGTAAAAATGTGACTTGTGATAGCTAGAGCAAAGTAAAATGATTTTTGTGTAACAAAAGAAAGAAAAGTGACTTTTGTGTAATGAACACAAAGTTGAATAATTTTTACGTACAAAAAAAAAAAGTGACTTTTGGGTAATAAACACAAAAGTTCAATGACCATGGATAAAATTATGGAAAATTTTTATGTTTGTTTTTGGTGGTCTCATCTTATCTGGTAGTTATTCGATTCCCAAGTCGTAGAAATAGATACATCACGGTGAAACGACATGTTTTGGGACTATCATAAAATGACATGTTTTGACAATTTAAAGAGGAGATGGCTTAGCAGTCACCAAAGGAACCAACCCAACTTCAATAGCGACAGTATTACCTCTGTTCATCGGTTACAAAGCCGGAATTACTGCACCATCCGACCCCTTCATGTTTGGAGCATTATCTGATGATAACTGGATTTTCCTTTGGATCAGATTGAACCAAGAAGCACCAACTCTGTCCTTGTGCGCAGCTGACGAAGATTGAACATCACCAACAGAAACATTAACTTCTATCACACCAGCATTAGAATTAGATAAAATTATAATTCTATTCCAATTTCCTCTTTCCATTCAACTTATTCCTTATGGTCCTGATGTTTACAACTAGTAGTACAGTAGGAAGGCAATTTACAATTCCAGTTTTTTGCCTTACCTCCCTACTAGCTCCGGCATTAATGTGTGATTTGATTGAACTTCTGGCTCTTACATACGGAAGGAGAAACTGTCATCCTAGTCTTCCAATTGGGATGCTTTGGACTTGACATGTCACTTGGAAAGAGCAACATGAAGCTCAGACTTAAAAAATGTAAGTTCGCTATGCTATTTATGAATCATCTTTAATATTTCATAGGGGTCATTTATTATTAGTTCTTGTATTAACCGGTCTGGAATTAGGTGTGGCTATATCACCAGTGATGATAGGCTATAATTACGTATTTTAGTCGCTTATTACACTCTAATTTACTGCACTTTAATTGAGTTTGAGCTTTAATCGCTAGTGTCTTGCGCTAACGGTATGCTTTATGCCTTGTAGGAGTGATTCCGAGCTATGTAGATGTTATGGAATGAACTCAAGTGATTTAGAGCTTTGAAGTCCTAGTAAAAGCTCAAGGAATTAAGCCGGGATCGTGTTTGGGGGTCAACGGATGATAGTTAGAGCGAACGAAGAATCGAGTAGGCATATCGCGCACTGTCTAGTAAAATGGATATAACTTTTCGCTCAGAACTCCATTTGGGCTCCACAATATATGGTTGGAAAGCTAACTCAAAGCGCTACAACTTTCATGTTTTACGTTTTTTCAAATTCCAAATGGAACAGGGTAAAAACCGCGATTGAAACTGCGACTGCGGACCTGACGCGGTAGAACACTGCTGCAGATTCTGAAGGCCACTCTGGCCGCGGTCCTGGCGTAACCGCGGCAGGACGCGTAAACTTCAGGGACCAAAGTGCAAAACACGGGATTTTAAGCACTAAACCCTATATTAAGTGAGGGAAGCCGGCCAAGAAAGGGGAGAATGATTTTTGGAAGTGAAAAACATCAGAAGGAAGGGCAAGAGGCAACGAGGATCATTGGGCATCAATCTTTAATCTTCTTCTTTGTTCCTTTACCTTTGAATATGAATTCTTTTGTGATTTTTGTTATTTTCATGAGTAGCTAACTTTTCTAATCTAAGGTTTTGGTGAAACCCGTTGGGGATGAATTGCTTGTTATAAGTAATATAGATTTGAATTAATTTAATCTCTATTCGTTCAACTATGTTTTGATTGTGGTTAATTGAAAGGATCCTCAATTAGCCGTTCCTATTTATTATGTATCTGCTTGAGAGAGAGTGCATATTTAGGTAGTTGTTTGAACAACATCACTCCCGGAGTATAGGCGAGAGTCATAACCGAGGGTTTAGAGGTTGGATTAGAGATAACAATACCTCGGGTGCGATCTAAGTGAACTGTAATGCAAATCTAGTTAGCGTAGCTTGAGAGAGTGCGTCTAGTAAATTATCATAATTGCTTGAGAGAGATTTATGATAGCTGGAGAGTTCATGATTGATAGAAGCAACTAAGTCAACGCTATAAGAAACATACAACCAAGGAAATCAACAACGGGGGAAACCATTACCTTAGACCTTTATTCTAATTGTTTACAATTCAAGCATAGTTAGTTTTCAGTTGTTTATTTATTTTCAATCTTGTCTTCTTGGTGATATTAAACAGATACAGCTAAGCCTTAGTTCTCTGTGGGATTCGACTCCGGACTTTTAGACCGGATTATATTTGCAGCGACCGCTTATCCTTTTTAGGGAACTAGAGTTGGGCGTGATCAAATTTTGGCGCCGTTGCCGGGGAACTAACGGTGTAGTGTAGTTGTAGCTGTATATATTGCTAGGTTACAAGTTTGAACTTTTATTTTTGTTTTCTTGTATTTGATATTTTTATTTTATTTTTGTTTTACTTGTTAATTTGAGAAACATGACATCCTGGAATTATGGGAATTGTGTTGTTGGTAGTTCTATTGTTGATCTTCCTTGTGTAAATTGTGGCGAAAACTACCTGGGTCAAAATCGTCAAAATATTCCCGAGAGCGAGTTATGTGCACCAACTCAATCTTATGTGTGGAATGTATGTGATATGTGTGGTGGTCAAGAGGGTCACTTTCTTGGTTGTGCTTATATTTCTTATCTCTCCCCATCCCCTTACTTTGATGGTTCTACTTTTTCTTGTGAAGTTAATAGGAACAAAGAACCCGGGGATGATAACCTGAAAGAGATCAAGGATATGCTAAAGTACCTTGTGGAACAAAATGATGAAAGACAAATGCAAATAGAAAGGCAAGATGCTACTATTCGCAACCTGGAGGCACAAATGAGTCAACTAGTTGAAGCATTTAATGCTCAACAAGGCTATATTGGGTATAGTAGTCAAGAAGAGCATGAATTAGACACTGAAATTGAGGTGCTAAGAGAGGAGGTTAGAGTAGAACACCAACAATCTATCCAACTAGAATTTGAGGATGCCGATGTTCAAGAAGTAACACTAGAGTCAGCCAAAGACATTGAAGATACAAATTTAGTTGACTCTAGTGTGATTGGTGTTAAGGAGGTCAAAAATCATGAAGTTCATGTATTTGAGCGCATTGGACCTCATTCTAAACACTTCTCTACATTATGTTCGGATGGTGAAAAGGGAATGGATCCTTACGAGCATAAAAAGGAATCCAAGGAAGAGGTAGATGAGCCTTATATTTTGAAATTCTCAAGGTCGTCTAGGCAAGGTGACACTCCTCGGTCGAGAGCCAAAAAGTGCATAAGATTTTATCTAATTTTTGGCTCGCAAGAATTTGTACCGCCCCAAGAGCATAATCATAAGCTTGAATCAAAACTTGGGGTTCAATTCATAAGCTCGAAGTGGAGGCAAAAAGTGATTCGCGTCGTGCCGCGACGTTAAATCAAGCGCTTGTTGGGAGGCAACCCAGCTTTATTGCTTTCTTTATTTATTTTTTATTTTTATTTTTTTTAATTGTATTATTTTTGTAGTGTCAATTTTTTTATTTTCTAGGAGCATGGAAAGCAAAAGTATTGGAAGAATGCAACAGCAAACCAAATGGTTGGAACTAAGTGTGAGGTACCCGCACGAAGGACCAAGCTGGGGAGAAGTCTGAGTACCCCATGAGCTGTAGTGCTTCGGCCTTTGGCCTACCAGGGAGTCTCTTTTACCCTTTTTATTAGTTATGGTGTGCATTGGGGACAATGCACAATTTTAAGTGTGGGGTGAGGAGATTGTCTGGGTGACTTTCTTTGCTATTTTAGTTGTGTTAGTTTAATTAAATAATAATTTTTTTTAAAAAAGATTGGACTTTTCCTGACGATGAATCTATTAGACAATTTTCTTGAGAGATCTAAGTCTAAAAAAAAAGATTTTTTTGTTAGGTAGTGTAGCAATTCCCCTTGATTTTTCTTTAAACCACGGTTCTTTTCCAAGGGTTTTATTTGAACCGGGTGTAGTTAGTTTTTTTTTTTGGGAGTAGGAGCCATTGTGTTGTGTTTTGAATTGAAGCAATATCTCTTGACTTGGTTATGCCTTGAGCATAGTAAGTACTTTGGCTGTGACGCTTAGGCTCAGTTTTTGACTCTTGTATAAGTACCTTAAATTGTATGACCTTAACTTTGCTTAACTGCTTTGACTAGAGTGTCTTGATGAACCTGAGTGAGTTATGTGCCATGTGTGTGTAAGGATTTGTTATATTCTGTGCATTGCATTTGATGCCTAGAACTTGCCCCGTGTGTTTGCAAAGCGAAATAGTAGTTTTATTCAGTCTAGGAAGTGATATAGGCATTTCTTTGTTGAGCCAGATATTATATTTACCCACCTAATTGTTATGTATCGTAGCTAACCTCTTTGAGCCTATAATCCTTTTTCTTTGGCAACCACATTACAAGCCTTACCCATTTGTTTGAATTAACTATCTATTTGAACCTTTTCACCTCTCATGAGCACTTGAATTGTTATGAACTTTGTAAAAGTTAAAGTGTGGGGTGGTTGGTTTGGCTTTTGAGTGGAACTAATTGAATAAGGAGAAAGGTGCAAAAAAAATTCCTTGATAAGTGGTGGCTCTTGACGTAAGTGTGCTTAAAGAAGAATGGGGTAATTTACATTGATGTGAAGGTGGAATTTTGGTTTGACATAAGTATGGGGTTTAAATGTTAAAATGTATGTATTAAAGTGCTTAGGGAGGTGTAGTCACTCTTATATCTAAATATATCCTACCCGTCCCGTAGCCTACATTACAACCAAATAAAATCCTAATTGATCCTAGATTGAATGTGCTCGATTAGTGGAGTAGTACACTATGGGCAAGCTTATGGTGCATCTTTTGTGGCATATGAATGTTATTTCTGAGAGTGAGTGAATTCTTTTTATCTTGAGTTCCTAAGTGTTCTTAAATTTTATTGTGTGGAACTACTCTCCTTTGTTGTGTGAGGGCACTTGATTCATGAAAGAAAGGTAATGTCAGTGATCTCTATGTTAGAGTAAGTGGGTGAGTTGTGAATAACGCGTCGTACTTGTGAGTCAAATCTTGAGGTGAAGATGTTACGCTTTTGTGCTTAGTCTATTTTAACTACTCTTGGTGTGATGAGTTAGGAGAATTGTTTAAAAAGGTCGTGTCTATAAAAAAAGTGTAGTTTGATTGCTCGAGGACGAGTAATGGTTTAAGTGTGGGGTGTTGATGATATGCTATAATTACGTATTTTAGTCGCTTATTACACTCTAATTTACTGCACTTTGATTGAGTTTGAGCTTTAATCGCTAGTGTCTTGCGCTAACTGTGTGTTTTATGCCTTGTAGGAGTGATTCCGAGCTATGTAGAAGTTATGGAATGAAATCAAGTGATTTAGAGCTTTGAAGTCTGAGTAAAAGCTCAAGGAATTAAGCCGGGATCGTGTTTGGGGGTCAACGGATGATAGTTAGAGCGAACGAAGAATCGAGTAGGCATATCGCGCACTGTCTAGTAAAATGGATATAACTTTTCGTTCATAACTCCATTTGGGCTCCATAATATATGGTTGGAAAGCTAACTCAAAGGGCTACAACTTTCATGTTTTACGTTTTTCCAAATTCTAAACGGAACAGGGTCAAAAACGCGATCGAAACTGCGACTGCGGACCTGACGCGGCAGAACACTGCTGCAGATTCCGAAGGCCACTCTGGCCGCTGTCACACCTCCTATTTTACACACCTACCCCGAAGGATAATGTATAAAGGGAGTTTTTCCATTTAAAGTGACATTATTCGAAAATGGGATTATTTATTTATTTTTTTAGAGTCGCCACTTGGGATAGGATTGACTTTTGGTGTCCCAAGTCACCGATTTAATTTAAATCCCAAATCGAGGAAAATTTTCGACTTCCCAATTGGAGTCTGCGAACCAGAAATTCTGAGTAAGGAATTCTGTTGACCTGAGGGAAGGTGTTAGGCACCCCCGGATCCCGTGGTTCTAGCACGGTCGCTTAAATTATTATAAATGGCTAAAATCTGATTTTTTATATATATTCCATCCTATAGTACAATTTTAAGATTATTTACCGCTTTTAGTTATTTTTTTTTTTACGAAAGTGAACGCCGTTTAAGAGCGTGTTTTTGGATCACGTCGCATGAAATGCACCCGGATCCTCAACACCTCTTATTCAACGTTTTGGGATTTAGATTTGGGTTGCATGAAATTCACTCCCGAATTTAGGAAAATAATATCATCAAAAGCGCGCCTAAAGTAGTTAGCGTCTTATTAACTTCGTGGGAAGCCATGAAAATTCGCTAAATGGCATGTCCCGATTCTCTAAGATTTTATAAAGCATTTAATGAGGGCCCCGTGATTTATATGTTTGGTGCGGCGAGGCTCGTCTCATATTTTGGTTAAAGACCATCCTAAAAGAAACTATGATTT
>NW_017676671.1:0-3915 GCF_001879085.1 Nicotiana attenuata
ACTGTGGAGGTTCCTCCGGTGATGATGGTGGTCCTTGTGTATTATGAGAAGAGGAAAAATTAGTATGGACCTATGAAAGGTTATTGGCTTAGTTTGATATGATCAGGATCGACTTGAGGTCGGTGGATGGGTGTAAATGTGAATTTGGGCTCTATGTCAGGCCAGTTGTGTTCATTTCAGTAATGCGCTCCTTATGGGGTAGTCAGGGTGTTATTTCGTTGTCATATATTCCATGTATTGATGCATTGCGCCGTGAGAGTTGCGAGACGGCTTGAGAAATTTCTTATGTGTTGAAGATCCGTGCAGAGATGATGTACTATGAACAGGATGGCTCTTGAGATTCAGTCTGTATATCGCACCCTAGTTGTGCTTGAGTTTTGTAGCTTATGACGCTATATGTTCCCTCAGGGATGGTATTATGCACTTAGCGTGCTTATGACCGATATTTGGTATGTTGTTGTAATGAGCAAATTTAGCTCGATGTATATCTCCTTATGTGAGTTCTGGCACGCCGCCATGGGTATGTTATTTGGATCGGTTGGCACGCCGCCATGGTTATGTTGTTTGGATCGGGTTGCGCGCCGCAACGGCGTAATGTTCAGTATAGTTTCCCATATCTGTTTATTGTGTTCTGTTTCCTATTTTCTAAGGGAAGTCCGTATTAGTGCGGGAGTTAGATGATTCCTTGCAGAGTTCATTTTTCTTTTTGTATCGCATTTTAAAATGGCAGCCTATTGGCACATTGTGGTATCACATGAGAGTTTTGATTATGTCCGGGGTGGTTTATGGCCTGAGCAGTTAGTACTGGGTGAGGTGAGCCCATTGGAATCAGGATCAGTGCAATCTGACTATATAGAGTATGTTAAGGAGCAAGATCTCCACTTGTTTCAGAATATGGTAATGTTTCTTGCCAGAAGTATAGACTCAATGATTGATTGACTCGGCAGTGATTATGAATTTCTTCACATCTCTTCCGTTGTGGCGGTGTTGTAAGAGTAAGAGTAAGACCTGTGTATGTTATGGGGTGCAATGGGCGCACCAGATTCGTGGAACTTCGACTAAGTTGAACAGAAAATGTTATCGTGATCCGGTGAGTAAAATGAGGGAAAGTGCAAATTCAGCAAGGATATGCAGTCATGTTTGGGTACAGCATGTAGTGATCGATTTGGTGATTGTATGTTGGAAGTAGGTCGGGCATAGAATTCCGGATGTTGGAATTGGGCCCTAAGGCTTATTTGCTTTAATAAAAAGGGAATATCTTCAAAATTTGATCGAGCTGATGTGCTCAACTGAGTTGTGGTAGCATGGGAAGGTGCACGAGGTGTTAAACAGTAATTTCAGACTACTCCGGCATAGTTCTCAGCACGTTCGAGGACGAACGTTTGTTTAAGTGGGAGAGAATGTAACGACCCGACCGGTCGTTTTGAGTCCTAGCGCTTCGTTCAGCAGTCGGAGGCCATGAACAGCTTCATTTCAGGTATTATGACTTGTACGCGTAGTCGGAATTAAGTTCCGGGAAGTTCAGAGTTGATTTAGAAAGAGAATTCTCATATGAGAAGCTTAAAGTTGAAAGAATGAACTAGGAATGGATTTTTGAGTAAACGACCTCGGAATCAGGATCTGAAGGTTCCAGCAGGTTCGTATGATGATTTCGGACTTGGGCGTATGCCCGGTTCATGTTTTGGATAACCCCGGAGCGTTTTGGCGCCTATTGTGGAAGTTAGCATTTTAGAAGGAATTTCATAAGTTTGGCTTGAAGTGCATTTCAGTGTTATAAATGTCCGTTTGGGATTCCGAGACTGTGAATAGCTCCGTATGGTGATTCTGGAGTTGGGGGCGCGATCGGAAGTGAATTCGGAGCTCCGTAGGTCATTTTGGAGCCATTTGGCTAAAGATAGAAATTTGAAGTGTTTTGAGAAGTTTGACCGGAAGTGGACTTTTTGATATCGGGGTCGGAATCCGATTCCGGAAGTTGCAGTAGGTCCATAATGTCAAATATGACTTGTGTGCAAAATTTGATGTCAATCGGACGTGATTTGACAGGTTTAAGCATCGAAAGTAAAAGTTGGAAGTTCTAAAGTTCATAAAGCTTGGATTGGGGGTTGATTCATGATTTTAACGTTGGTTGATGTGATTTGAGGCCTCGAGCAAGTCCGTAATGTGTTGTGGGATTGGTTGGTATGTTTGGTTGGGGTCTCGGGGGCCTCGGGTGGATTCCGGGTGGTTAACGGATCGAAAGTGGAATTTGGGAACGCTTGAGATTTGCTGCTTCTGTCATAACCGCATCTGCGGTTCTTGGACCGCAGATGCGGTCAAAAGCTCGCGGAAGGGGCCAGGTCCAAGGAAAACCGCAGAAGCGGCCCAAGGACCGCAGAAGCGGTTCCGCTTAAGCGGCCCCCAGACCGCAGAAGCGGTCAGTTCCCTCATGCCCAAAACCGCAAAAGCGGTTAAATAGTCGCAGAAGCGACATCCGCAGAAGCGGAACACCTGGAGGCAGTAAGGTTGTTTTAAATCGTGAATGGAGTCATTTCTCTCATTTGGTTCATGGCTTGGGGCGATTTGGGGAGCTACAAAGAGTGGAACTTCGTCATCTATATAAAGGTAAGTTATCCCCATCACTTTTGAGTTAAATACATCAATTATGTATGGATTTAAGCATGAAAATTAGTGTAAAAACGGAGGTTTTTGGTGGAAACCTAAAAAATGATATTCTTGGAATTTAGCCACGATTTTGAGTATGGAATTAGGATAAAAATATATATTTGAGTTCCTGAGGTCATAGGTAACCTTTGTCTTCGAGAAATTTTGGATTTCGGGCACCTAGGCCCTAGGGCATTTTGGTCATTTCACTAAGCGGAGTTGGGAATCTGTATAATTTGAATTTCTAACAAGTATTTGAGCATGTTCTCATTAGTTTGTCGTTAATTGGCTAGTTTTGGTGCATTGTGCGTCGGTTCAAGCCTTTGGAAGAATGTTGAATGCCGGTTATGAGTCTTCGGAGCGAGGTGAGTCTCCTTTCTAATCTTGTGAGGGGGAATTTACCCCATAGGTAAGTTAAATTGGTTATGTGATCCTATTTGTGGGGGCTACGTACGCACGAGGTGACGAGAGTCCGTGCGTAGCTACTATTATGCTGTTGCCCGGGTAGTCTAGGACCCAAAAGCATGTTATACTTGGATTAACTGTGAACCCATTGATAGCTTGAATTGTTTAAACCACCTTGAATTGGAAAGGAATTTAAAAAGAGATTTAATATTAACTTTCCTGAAATGTTAAAAAGAGAAGTTTGACTATTTGAATAATTATCCTCGATAAATTCTTAATTGGCTACTTGAGCATGTATTTTGTGTGTACCTGCGTCACATGGATGATCCGCGAGCAGGATATGTGTTTATTTATGGAACGGGCCGAACGCCTCGGCAGATTTAAATAGATGCATCTATTGGTTCGTGCCGCTCGACCCTCGGCAGTGCACAGTTTACATTTCTGTTGGAGCGGGTCGTCGCCTCGGCGTGATTTGCGCATGTTATTTGTCATTTGAGAGCTTTATATGTGGAATTGGCCCTTCGTGGCTTGAAATAAATTGATAAGATAATAAAGAATAAACCTTGAAGCCCTTGATTATTGTTGAAGGTGTTTTACTTGTTTTCCTGGCTTCTTGAACTAGAACTACTATATGACTCCACGATTATCCTCGCATTATTGAATATTGATAATTGACCTCTAGTGAGTGTCGAAATTGGCCATCTCGTCTCTACCCCTTCGGTATTAGGCGGGATACTCACTGAGTACACGTTGATTACGTACTCATACTACACTTCTGTGCATTTTTGTTGCACAGGTATATTTTACATTTGGTAGCAGCATGGATGATTTGGGGACTTGGTGAGCTGCATTGTCCGAGCGACCCGCAGC
>NW_017676671.1:6969-35088 GCF_001879085.1 Nicotiana attenuata
CCTTGTTATGATATTATCCGCTGTTTAGCATTATTAAATCATGATTTAGCCTGTTGTATTGCTATTAGCTGTTTAACTTCGAATTGAAAATGTGTCGGCTGGCCTTGTCTTCACGAGAGGCGCCATCACGACCGGGTTTGGGTTTAGGGTCGTGACAATTACTTATTCGAATACTATATATTTTAATCTTAAATAATAGGACTTCCTACATAGTTCAAATACAGAATAATTTAATAAGTAAAATATTAATAGATTTCAAATACCTAAATATTAGAAAAGTAAATCAAATTACAATTTTATCCAATGTAAAATTGTAAAGGGTAATGAAGGCGAACGACATTTCGCTAAGGAACTTCGTGCTTTTAATATAGTACTAGTATTAGTGTATATGTGTTGCACGTGTGTATAGTATTAATTAATATAAATTATATATAAAAAGAATAAATTATTGCGTATGTACCTCATACTGTTGAGTATATCGGTTTTAAGAAATTACATAAAATGTTATTAAATAATATATATATAAGTTATAAAATAAATATCAAAATAAAAAATTGTAAGTTCCTGAAAAATGTTGAATTGATCCAATTTAGCTAACTTAATAAATGAATAAGTCTTGCTTCAACCCCTCATATCAACATTTGCCTCCAATTATTGAAATTATCTGATTTTCTTCTTTCTTGTGTATTAATTAATAAATATATTTGGAAAAAAATTAGTAACAAATTTTAACATAATTTATTCTTATTCCCTACAATTATGTTGTCTGAACTTGACGTGATGTCCTTTCATAAATACTTCTATAAGTTGATGTTGAGTTAAAGAGTTAACCTAATGGTAATGGGAGAACTTGTATCTAGGGAGTAGTATTTATTAGAATATATGTACTGATATTTTTGTATACAAATTTTATAGAACGAGTATTTAATTAAAAGGTAGAAAAATTGTTCAACTTTATATGTGCATACATTTTGGTCTATTATTTTTTTACATTAGATCCTTCCACTTTTATAGTAATCTAGTTTTCAGGTATGTTTTGTGTGTACCTCATATCAATGAGTATGCTATTTTAAGAAATCACATAACCAATTTTTATAAATACCAAATTGTTGTTATTTTTTTTTTAAGTTTTTTTTTTTTTTTTGGTTAATAGCATTTCTATTCATTTCCGAAAATTGACTTTACAAAGCAAGTAGATGCTGACCATCTACACTCCTATTTACATCAAGCCTGTAGTCTAAGTAAAATAAGCACTTCGACTAAGTAATAAAAAACAAAACAGCATAATCCTATACATCAGTAAGAAGGACATTCGCCTAAGGATAACAGTTAAGCTTTTTGAGTGCTCCTTGCCAATGCTGTATTAATCGGCCCCTCGTGTGTATATGGACTGCTATTTCTCTGCAAATGTTGCTTACAGTAGTTATCCCACCTTGGAATCTGAGTTTGTTCCTTTCTCTCCATATGGTATATATCATCATACCAAAGACACAAGTAACAATCCATTCTTCTTTGTAGCATACTGACTTATCCATGCCACTTCACTCTGCCAATCTCGGATAGTTCTACTATGCCCAAGTCATTTCAGTAGTCTCGGCCATAATTCTTTAGTCATAGTGCACTCAAAGAAGATATGATCAAATACTTCATCCGCTTGCTTACAGAAGATACATTGTTGGGGGATCTGAACTCCAAATTTCAAGAGCCTATCAACTGTAGCTAGTCTCCTTTGCAATGCTAACACATTGCAAACTTCCAAATTGTTGTTATTGCTATTATCTAATACAGCAAAAGAAAAAAAGAGAAAAAAGAAGGAAAAAAAAGTTATCCAAAATATTTCCTTGGACTTAAGAGAAATATTTTATGAAAATTGTTGTTGTTCCTAGTACCTAATACTAAACACAAATAAATAACACAAAAGTACTTTTATCACAATTATTCAAAAATTTATCAAATAAAACAGATTAAAAATGAAGCTTTTGGCCTTTTAGAAATGTGAAATGAAAACATTGGGACATGTCGTTTGTTAGAATAATGTAAAAAGAAAAAAATTGATGGCAACTCATTTAGAATATATTTTTTCTTCTATTCATGCTTGTTGCTTCAAGTTTACCTTTTTATCAATGACTCTTGAAATTATACTATAGCCAATTTTGCTCTATCTTCTAGTTCCTTTCATCATTCTTCTTATGGAGATAAATTTATGTATCCTAGGATTTTATCAACCTGAAATATAATCTTACTTGTATGATGAATTTGGAAAATAATTAAATTAATTTTTTTTCCATTTAGTTTATGTAAACACTTAATTTTCTTCTCAATATTAAATAGAGTTTAACTAATTTTTTCTCAATATTAAATAGAGTTTAACTTTTTTGGATTCAAATTATTACTATTAGCTTATCCTTTATTTTAAATATTTTAGTTATTCTTTATTCAATAAGAATTCCATTATAAAAGATAAAAAATTTATCTGAAATTTTACTTTTGACTCTTGCCAATCACTTTTCTCTCTCTCTCTCTCTCTCTCTCACACACACTCTCTCTCTCTCTATAATATCATACTATATAAGATATAGTATATATTATATATATATATATATATATATATATATATATATATATATATTTCTTTTTCTAATTATTAAGTGTAATTTTTGTATACTATAAAAACATCAATAAACAAAAAATATTGTATAAGTATAAAAGTAGTCCCAATATTATATTAAAATGGATTATCAATATAGGACGTTCTAAACAAAATGTTTGATTAATTTTTAATTCTTATATTGGATAAAATGGTAATTAGCATGATTTTTTAAAACGATATATCTTTAGAAATATTATAACTCAATAAGAATTCCATTTTTAAAGATAAAAAATTTATCTGATATTTTACTTTTGACTCTTGCCAATCACTTCTCTCTCTCTCTCTCTCTCTCTCTCTCTCTCTCTCTCTCTCTCTCTCATTATTAGTGTAATTTTGTATATTATGAAAACATCAATAAACAAAATTTATTGTATAAGTATAAAAGTAGTCCCAATATTATATTAAAATGTATTATCAATATAGGACGTTCTAAACAAAATGTTTGATTAATTTTTTATTCTTATATTGGTTAAAATGGTAATTAGCATGATTTTTCAAAGACAATATATCTTTAGACAAATATTATACCAAAAGTCAAGAAATCTTTTCCCGTTAGTATCAGGGACTTAAAATCAAAAATTTGAAGCCAACCACCTGTACTTTGATTTGTGAATTCGCTACTTGTTTCATTAAAAAGAAACAAAAAGTTGGGCATAAATATTAAGAAATTTAATATGAAAGATATTATATAAGGTAAAATCTTAATAGAATTTATGGTCCTAAATATTAGGAGTTTTTATTTAACACAAATAAGGAAAGATTTAATAACCATAATTTCAAGTAATCTCATATTCCTAAATATTAGGAAAATAATGTAAATTTCAATTTCGTTCAATGTGAAATTTATCTTAAGGTGAAGCAATAAGCATGAATAGAAGAAAGCATAGCAGATACACCTTAGAGTCTTAGACGAGCATAGCAGCCATTTCAGCTCACTAATGAAAGTAAATCATTTCCTACCATAAATTTGTCCCTCGAGAAGTTCTCTGATCACAGTGGCAAATCCAACCCAGCCAGCCTGCACAGGTTCCTTCTGAAGATGCTAACTACAGAAAGGGGTTAAGAGCTTTGGGTGTGTAGTTCAAGGTAACATTATGCTGACCCAGAATGTAATTCTAATAAAATGAAATAAAAAAGAAAATGGTGCTAGGAAAAACACATGGAACATAGTCCTCATCAATTTAAGATAATAATCTGCAAATATGATAAAGATTTACAGAATGCTGCCAATGTTACCAAAAAGACATTGCTCCAAAACTGTAAATTTGCAAAATTAGATTAACTTAATCAACATTGTGCAGCTCCCAAAAACATCTAAATTCTGCAAATAAACTAGGCTGATGAGTCAATTTATCAGCTGTTGAGCGTAGAAAGCATGCCCCCTGTTGCAGTTGGAATAACAACTTCCCAACCAGGTCCTTTAAGAGGAAGGACATTTACACTTGATTCAGGGTTAACATCTTCACTTGGAGGACCAACAAGTAAATCACTTCGGTCTAAAACCCTCTGTAGATCCTCATCACTAAGATCTGTCTGCACCAACTTGTCCTCTTCGCTATCATCATCTCTCAAAAGCGCCAACAAGTCCTCTTCCTGATACACAAGAGTCACTATTAGCAAAAATCACCAGCTACTTTCTTCTACTTCACTACCAAAGATTATCCAATCCATTTCATTATCACAGGATTATAACGTGTAAGAAAAATGACGGTTACATTGACAACAAAATGCTTTGCACTGGAACTATGGTAGCATAACTAATGGGCACACCAAGCTACAACTGTTTCTTCCCGCTGAATCAAAAAAATAAAAACTATTCACACCAATGTAGGCAATGTTATAAAAACTGGTGTAGGTTTCAACACGATGTACTATTTAAAGGATGTCAAATTCAACTACAACCAGAGAAAACAACTCAGTGCTACACATAAAAGAAAAGGAGCATCTTGCAGGGGTAAGAAACACAAACCTCCATGATATCTGTAGTAGGCTTGTTTCTTTCTTGCTTAAATTGTCCTTTTCCAATCACTACATGCTCAAGCTTCAACTTGCTGAAAGCTCTTTTGAGGATTCGACCCTAAAGCACACATTTACCTCATTAGAAAAGAGTATAAAGAGCTGCTAAGATGTAGTTTTAGAAACAGCCTGGATAGTACCTCCACCGAGAGAGCAGTTGCAAGCCTATAAACATGAACAGGTTTTGTCTGACCTATTCTATGACACCGATCCATAGCCTGGAGATCCATTTGGGGATTCTGAAAACAGAAGTGCAAATTACTGATTGATCTAACTGACCATCCAAATAGTAAGTAAAAGAACAGAATATGAATGAAAGAAATAAGTGGAAACGTTGCTTCTGAAGTGAGAAGGATTAGCATATCAATGAAGTGATCCTACCTGAAGAGGCAAGGCAACATGCAGTAAGAGCTTGTGATAACTTTGTTTCAAACGGACTCCACTTAAGTGGCATATCACCACACTGTATCGTATCAAATAAGATGATCGAGTGGATCGTAAATCTAGTAGTTTCCTAACCACCCCACCCCCAAACATAAGGCGGGCGATTATAGAAGCTTGATACTTAACTTGCTTCTTCATGCTGAAATCATACCATTTTCTGGAAGTGGTCTCATTATGCATGTGTTTTCAGTTTATTAATATCACGATATCATATAACAATTACACTTCAATCCCAAACTAGTAGGGTTCGGCTCTATAAATCCTCAAATATACATTCCATTCCATGATCCTAACACTCAATGATTAAGGATTGTCTAGATCTCACACTTACCTCTTCACTGACATACAATTTCTAACAAACTAAAAAAATTCCTGCCAAGCACGAGACCTAAAGTAAGGTACCAAAAATGACTAAATATTAATCCTAATTAATTGTTACTGCCTATATTGGAACTTCCATTGTGTTCTGATTTTCACCAAGTCCACATGAATTTCAAGAGGCTCCCTCTCAATGAGATTTTATGTCTAGCTCATTCATTTTTGACATCTTCAGAAAATATGGTGTCATCCAGTCGACAGTGCACTTGAAAGTCAACATAGAATATGACCAAACCATCTAAGGTGAACTACTCTCATTTTTCCCCTTAACAATGAGAGTATTTCTATGACTCACTCAGCATTATTAGTCTTACAACCATCCTATTGAAGTTATCTTTCACTTAATTAGGTATATCTCTGTCAGCTACCACATAAGAATATTCATGTAGCACTCATCTATTTCAGCAATCATATTTTATTCGACATGATACATCTAAGTCTATCATGCTTTTCTCCTGAAAAGTTCAGCCTAAAAACCTGGATTGTCTGCATTAGGCATCGCAATCTCATCTAACCTCAACTCAATTTAATTCTTCTTATGCTAGCAGATCTTACAGCACATATGTTCTTACTCATACTTATCCTAAGACCTTACTCTCTAGAGTATCATTGGTAATAATGTTATTCTTTATCCTAAAGAAAACGATTCGGCAGTGCCTGTAAAATTGCATGTTACATCATCCTTAATTGTTAGTATTGATAAACTGTGAGAACTTCATCTAGCCACATAAAAGGATGGAAACAAAGGAAATCAGAGGAGGCACAAGAAGGTACCCAATCACTGTCATATAAAATGCAGGTGTCTGCAGCAGTAAGATTAATGCCAAGGCCACCAGCTCTAGTGCTCAGAAGAAATATCCTGCAGTCACTGTTAACATCATTGAACTCCTTGATCTGTTCAGAGCAACAAGTGATTATAATCAGATTTTTTACTTTATAAAAAAGGAGTATAATCAGGTCGACTTAATCAAAAGCTTCCAGATAACCCAGTTTTTTAATGCTCCCTCCCAGCCAATTTACTTAACCTGTTCAAATATTATTATTTGTTATCGTAACGAAATCCTTTTTTTTAGATAAGTATTATCAATTTGAATCATGTAGATGAAAACCCATGCCAGTCAGGACAAAGGATTTAAAAGCGAGACCAAGTAAATTGCAAGGCGGGGAGCGGTTTACATACAATAAAGAAGAAAGAAGTAACTCTCAGTCCAAAAAGAATACATAACCAACACATCCATGAACCTCACTGATTCTGCCAAACGCGAATACTTGAATGGGAGATCTACGCGGTATGCCTACTGGAAACACTAGTTAACACCATATATAATTAAAATATTTATTTTACTCAGTATACCTTCTTTATAAATTTATTTTGCTCTGTATACCTACTGTATTCCAAAATAAAATACTGTGTATTTTAAAGTAGAATATGGTGATATGTTTGGTTTAGATATTGTATTCCAAATTAGAATACTATAGTATGGTTGGTTTGAATATTGTATTCCAAATTTAAAAATTGTGAAATGTTTGGTGTGAATATTGTATTCTAAATTAGAGAATTTCGGTATGTTTGGTTTGGATACTGTATTCCAAATTGAAATCTATAGTATGTTTGGTTCGAATATTGTATTCCAAATGTAAAAAAATTGGAATGTTTGATTTGATATTGTATTCAAAATTGAAAATTGTGGTTACTATAGTATGTTTGGTTTGAACATTGTATTCTAAATTAAAAAATTATGGTATTTTAGTTTGGATACTGTATTCCAAATTAGAGTGTTGTGGTATGTTCAGTTTGATTATTGTATTCCAAATTAGAATGTTGTGGTAAATATTTGGTTTAAATAAGGCTGAATACATATGCAGACCCTTAAACTTGTCTGTTTTATAATTTAAACACCTAATCAAAGCTTTGTTCCTATTAAACACTTGTACTCCAACCTAAATGTGTCTATTAGACATAATTCGCTGACATGGCATAGTGTTTGTAATAGACTTACTCTAGGCACGTGAAAGACGTATTTTTCTTTTAAAATATATTTTTTCTCGCTTCTTCCCCTTCTCTCTCCTACTACCGATCTCCCCAGATTCCCACCACTGCTATAGCCACCTCGCCTTCCCCTCTCCACACATTCACCACCATCCGCCCACCACTGCCACCACAACCTTTCCTTATGGTATCCCTTCTCTCTCCACAGCACCGGTGCCACCACCATCCTCGTTACCATTATTATTACCAGAATCTTCAACACCCATTTCCAAGATTTATCATTAGAAGATACACAATTCAAAGCTTGGTACCAAACAAATTAATTACAAAGCAAGACTTTTTTTAAATATCAGGAGAGTGCTTCTGAATAAGCTTTTAAAGTTTGATGGTATGAAATTTTCATCATCATTTTGCCGCAACTATCTGATTTTGATATTTCAAACTTGAGATCACAAGAAAATGCAAATAATTTTCAAGATTGTAAAAAAAATGATGAATTAGAAACCTTGAAAGGATGGCAGGTACTAAGATTAGCAAAGCTAAATACTGAAATTGGTTGGATAAAGAACAAGAGTCAAATTAAATTCTGTCATAAACTCTAATTAATCAAACAATTAAGCTTGCCCAAACCTAGAAACCAGACCAAAAAAGTGTCCAACAAGAGAATCAAGAATGAAAAGGAGGAAAATAAACAGCATGGTCTCTGCGGACTGTGGAGTTGGGAAGGAAGACGATCTGGGGGCAAGGGCCTATGGAGTTGGTTTGGGCAAGAGTTGAGGGAGAGGGGGGGGGGGGGAGAAAGGAATGGCGGGGAGGGGGGAGAGGTTCCATAAAAAAATTTAAAGTTTTGTTTCTTTTATTTTCCACATGTTAGAATTTGATTTGTTTTCCTTGCCATGTAGGAAGCGTTTGATAACACGCACTAATATGTACAAAGACAGAACAAGTTGTGTTTGATAGAAACATACGGGTTGAGTTCTAGTGTTTAATAGGAACAAAGCTTTGTTCAGGTGCCTAATGTAAAAAATGGACAAGTTAAAGGGGTCACATATGTATTCAGCCTTTAAATAATATATTCCAAATTAGAATATTTTAGTATGTTTCGGAAGATGTAGGAAGATTTAGAGGTATATTGTACTCTCTCCGTTCCAATTTATGTGAACATGTTTGACTGGGCACGGAGTTTAAGAAAAAATGAAGACTTTTGTGGTCCTAAACAAGTTAAAAAGGTGCCCAGAGTATTTGTGTGGTTATAAAAGCTTCTCATTAAGGGTAGAATTGTAAGTTTAAGCTAAATTGTTTCCAAATTTAGAAGGGGGTCATTCTTTTTGGAACGGACCAAAAAGGAAATAGATTCACATAAACGGAGGGAGTAATACTTTTGAGATATTTGAAGTAATTTAAAACTTAGGTATATTATGAAAGTTGGTCTAACAAATGGGTGTACCATGAAACTTTCCCTACTTGAATTCAACATCCAATAACAAGATCTGAAGTCAAGACATATGCAGAAACCTATATGATAAGTCTGACCAGTAATAGTCAGGTTTCTTCCTCAGCCGCAATGAAGTTCTATACACAAGTAGCGTTCCGGAGAACCAGAAGATAATAGACAGACGTTCAGGAATCTTTGTGTAGCCAATGTTCTCATGTTATTGCAAGTAGCAGTTAAAGAGCCCAAGATTCATAAAACAATTGACATCATCACTGAGCAGGAAAATGATACCAGGCGCAAAAGGAAGCTAATAAACAACATATTCAATCTCCATCACAATCGAAGTACCAATCACCTGTCTTTTTCTTTCATCCAATTTCACGCTGCCATCAATTCTACAAACATCAAAGCCCTTTTCACTAAAATAGTAATCCATTATGTCAAGTACTTTAGTCCACTGAGAGAATATCAGCACCTGTAGGGACAAAAGTAAAAATAACAGAAAAAGTTTCAGCAAGGTGGGGCACACAGAAAAGCAAAATGAAGCACTGGACAGCACATACTTTATGCTTGCGAGCAAACAGTTCTGACAAAAGCCTGTCCAGTAAGCGGAACTTGCCACATTGCCCAACTATTTGTTCTACAGGTGGATAACAAACTGCCAGCGAGATGACAAAATGTAAAGCCATTGTCAACACAACTTCATCACAAATAATCAGTTAAAAAAAACCATAAGCCACATACAAGAACCGTCAAATGCCGACTCCAAGAGGTCAGGATGATTGCAATTTTTGCGAAGTTGAATCATCAAATTAGTGAGCTTTTTAAAACCATGCCCTGCACATTCAGAAAAAGAACTTTAATACTGCAATCCCTGAACCCATGTAGAAAATGGTAATAAAAAGAAATTGCTTCACAGTATAACCCACAAGATGAATGCATTCAAGCTAAACAACAGACGCCATCATCAATCTAGACAAGATAGATTTTATTTATGCATAATCATAACAAAATTCGAGTACAATCAATATCTGCTTGCCAGTTGAGAAAACATTTGAAGTTCTATACAAACAAATATATTAAATTTGCCATTGACAATCTAATTTCCCTTTTAAAAACAACGTATTTGTCGGAGAATAGAACCTTGGATCCATAAACGCTTCAGTAGCAATTAAGAGAGCAAAAATTGGTTAGGAAAGTGCAACTGTCGGATAGAGGATATTTCTGTCAGATGTAGATACTTAAGATATTTATACAAGTATGCTAATTACCGCGGGACACATTCTCAAGCAAATAACCCTCCAATGTCCTGTTAATTAGATGGTCCTGGAACTTTTTCTGGTGCTCAGTCATGGTAGCATATAAAATTATCTCTTTCTTTCGTGGAAGCATTTGCTCAACATCTACTTTCAATCTCCGAAGGAGAAAAGGACGTAAAATTGCATGGAGTTTTGTAACAACCTGCAATTACGACAGTCGTAATCAAATATCAGCTACTATAAAATGGAAAGAAATGGCAATACTATTGAACAACAATCATACTTGTGCCCTCCTTTTCTCTTCCATTTCTTCCTTTTGGGCTTCATTGCCGCACTTCCCAGCTAGGTCAAACCTGATATACAAATAGAAACCAGGTTATCGTTTAACACTTAACTTTTCATGATGTCATTTAGCACATGCTAAATTCTTTACACCACCATTTGAGGAGAAGAGTGAGTTAAGTGTTCCGAATGATACACTGTACACGGATAAGGTAAGTGCATCACACTATCCGCTACGAATTCTGATAAGAACCAGCACAATTACCCAGATATTTGTGACTAGTCTACCCTATGTGTTATGCATAGAATGGAAACCAATATAGAACCGTCTGCTTCACTTGATCTGCCATATTTTCAATTTGGTTTCACCACATATGTACTGCATTTCTTCTGAAAACTATGGTCAATACATTAACCATCAAAATCAATGTGTGGAACTTCAGATTTCAGGGCAGTAATAACCCAGACAAGATAGCCAAATCATTTGCTGGATGAAGATGAAAACTTTGCTAGCAAGTTAGGCACATTACAAGAAAATAACATGACCAGCACAAATTAAAATTAACAAACAGTTAGCCGTCTAAACAAGCACTTCAAGAAAAATAGTGAGAATGGCCTAATCAGCTGCTTACCATGACTCAAATTCTTCTAAGGATGAAAATATATCCGGTAAGATGAAATTTAACAATGACCACAACTCAGCTAAGTTGTTCTGCAGAGGTGTTCCAGTTAATAGAAGCTTGTTTTCAATCGGCAGCAGCTTGAGTTCCCTGAACAGTTTGCACTTCGAGTTCTTTAACCTGTGCCCCTTGGAAAGAACCAATAAACAAAATATCAGCATGAAATGCAGAACGAATTGCCTTTTAAGTTAAGGCATAAACCTATAGATTGAAAATTAAAACACAGTAGTATAAGTATAAGTTCAAGGATAAAGAGTAAACTCTAAATCAGATGTACCTCATCAACCACAAGATACTTCCAATGATAATGCCTCAGGTATTTCTTCGCATCACTCATTGCAATCTCATAAGAAGTAACTACAATGGGAAATTTGGGACCTATGGCCCTCGGCATGTGCTTCCTCCTTAACTCATCTCTTTGTTTCTTGTCTCCATGGTAGATGATTGTATTAATTGATGGGACAAACCTATCAAGCACAAGAAAATGATGGTTTTTGGCCCTTGTTGCAGACTAGTAACGGAAGACTGAATACAAAATGAAGCACCTGCATCAACTAGACACAAATAGCACTTCCACTAATTGCACAAAATGAGGATATTAATGTACCTTTCTATCTCATTCACCCAATTTGAAAGAGTTGAAAGGGGAGCAATGACCAAATAAGGCCCATCTAACCCATTTCCCTTTAAATGTGCAAGAAAAGCAATAGTTTGAATGGTCTTTCCAAGTCCCATCTGATCAGCTAGAATCCCATTCAACCCATTTTGCCATAATGAAATCAACCACTTGACACCCTTCAGTTGATAAGACTTCAACTTTCCACCAGTCAGCAAGGGCACAAGTTCAGCCTGCTCCTTCTCAACTCTCTCCTCCTCTGTGAGGGTTGAATCCTCAATACAACCACCTTCTTTAGATCTTGAAAGCATGGCAGCAACAGCTCTCTTGGCCTTCTTCTGCATAGACATGTGGAAGTGTTTCACAGAATGGAAGAAGGGAAACTGACAAGATGCATAGAAACTCACTAGCCCATCCAACAAAAAAGAAACACTAGCTCCAGTAAAGCTCTCAAATTAACTTTGAGCCTCGAAACATCAAAAACTAAAGACTTCCGGAATCAGGCAAGTGATATTAAAAAGCAATACAAAACAATAAGTTCCCTTGCAAGAGAGAAAGGAAAAGTTAAATAGCGATTGAAAGGTAATAATAGAACTCGCCCAATCAAAAATGCCATGTTCCCAATATCTAAGAATACTCAACTAATTAACTGAGGTTCTTTGCATAATGATAAAAAGGATGGGAAAAAACTTTAATATACACCCATTTCCTAAGGAGGACAAGAGAAGGAATACATTATTATAACTTGTGGACGCCTTTCTTTTTGTGCCACGACCCCTCTTCTTGTCGTTACCACTTTCTTCTTCATCTTCCACTCCATTTTGCTAGTGAAAATGCAGAAATGAACTGTGTTAGCAAAGTAGTGACGACTTTTCGCACTCAACAGTCAAGATTCTTCATGGAAACAAGGATATACCACTGTGATGTTATCCATCTTCTCCAGCAGGAACTCTGAATAAAGCTGGGTCTGTGTAAGAAGCTCGTCCAACTTACTAAATTGAAGGTCATTCAAGTTGGGGGCCTCTTTGGGCTCATTTACTTCTTCCTCCTTTACACGTGCTTTCATCAAGTTTTCCTCTTCCTTCGCCATGGATTCAGATAAAAGAGAGACATCCCCATTTTTTGCATCAAGAAATACTTCATCCTCTAACTTGACAGATACCTCCTCTTTGCATGTATCCTTCAAGTTGAGAATACACAGATGTAATGCACAAGTAAAATCTGAATGAAATTTTTCTAAACATCCCTCCGAGCCAGCAACTGGCATTCGGACAAGGAAACAAAGAAATTATTGGTTAGAAATTTAAGAAAAGACATCTAACTTGGAAATCAGCAAAATTAAAGGCCAAATACAATTCCATTTCCAACCCAAACAAATCACATTTACCCTCAAACTGTAACGTGTACAAACTTTAAAACCCTAACAACAAGGTGTATTACGGATCAAGTACGTCAATAAGAAATAATTGGTAAATCGCGAAGCAGTTGGCACGTGACTCAAACACATAAACTCAAAGTCTTGCTTTGATTAGTTTTCAAGAATCAATATGTTGTCACTCTCATCTTATCCGATTACCTAGTTTTTTAAAAAGCATGTTAACAAAACCACATGACATTGGTACTAATGACAGGTAGAGTAAAATATCACACCATACAACTCGTTTCTTTACATTTGCACATTCTAGTACCTACTGCAGCCATATGACTCTATAACCCACCCATCCACCCCACCCACCCCCACCCCGAAAATAAAGCTAGATTCCTTCAAAATTAGCTTAAAGGGTTGTTCACCACCCCCCACCCATAAAACAAAAGAAACTTTATCAGCTTTTACCGACAGTAACAACACAATGCTATTTTTTCTCATTCCAGTATCTTTTTTTATGACCGAGAAACCTGTCTAGGCTAACTTTTAGGACCAACTGCATCCTGATGGGCCTGCCCCTCTACCCTTCTCCACTTAAATACCATACATAGTTTTTTTTCCTCATTCAAGTATCTTACTTCTACTTCCCCCCTCAAATGGGACTACATTACACGATGAAGACACAACAAAGAGTAATAAGTTTCAAAAGCCTAAAAACTTAACTACTAGTCGCACTACCTAAAGGTGAAAACCATCAGCAAGAAACAACAATTAAAACTAAGCCTTAATCCCAAATTAATCGGGTTCCAATTATATGAATCCTCTATAATTGGAACAAAAGCAATATACCTCCTCATCTGCGAGGACGGAAACAGGAGAATCTGTTTTAGTTACGTCCTTCACTCCGTTATCTGCGTCAGCAACCATCTCACTGTCCAAACCCTAAGCTCCAAAAAAACAATTCTTTACCAAATCAGCGAAAAGTTTCATTAAACGAATACTTTAGCAACTCGAGCAAACACCTCTTTTTCTATCTCTCGGATAAAAGGAATCAAAATACGAAGACTGAAATCTAACAAAAAGATTCAGAAAATAGCGCATAATGACGAAACAAATTTTGGAAAACAAAAATGGAATATACCTATTCAACTTCAGGTATGAACGTAGAGGAAAATCGGAATGAATGGAAGAGACGAAGAGATTCAAAGAGAATGGGCGGCAATGAAAATGGAGTAGAGTAGGGAATTTTGCAGCAGAATACTACTCCTATTTGGGGAGTGTGCGCGCGTGGGGGTGGGGTTTAATATTTATGTATTCTTTCCATGCCGGTGCAGGAGAGACCAAATGGGCGGGAAATCGATGTTATGAAATTGCCCTGCGAAGTTTGATTTAATATCGAAATTAGGATTGGAAGGCGTCCGTTGTTGAGCGTTGCGTTTGAATTGTGTTTCTCCGTGGTGTAGCCTGAAATGTTGTCAAATTCAGGGCGACCCAAATTGGCGGTCCGGATTTTGAGTTGTTCAATTTTGAGTTGGTATTATTAATTTACTGTGGTTATATGATAAATTGGGGTGACAATTCACAGCAATTAATCTAGTTAAGTGATAAAAATATAGTTCAAATATACATCATATGCTTTCATAAGTTTGGTTATAAGCTCTTTTTCATGTACTAGTCTTAGGGTACACGCGATGCGTGTGAATCCTGTCTTAATGAGTATAAATTTTATTTAAAAAATAATTTTGAGTTATAAAATAAAAATATAAGTTCCTAAAGATGATCATGAATATTGGTTGTGTATAACTAACTCAATAATTAAAGAAACTATCTCAGAAGTCCTCAATCATCAATAATTCAACTTAAGATTTGTTCCAAGTTTGTAATTTCATAATTACAGTTTCACAGGCAAGAACCTTGAAAATGTAAATAATCTTGTAGGATACAACTTATAAAATATAAGCAGACAACTAATAATCCGATCTTTAAATAACATAAAATCAAAGTGCAATAATAAACAAAAAAAGACATTAAAAAACGAAGAAATAAAGCAAGCTAATAAGAGAATTTACAATTGAAAGATAGCTGATAAATCCGCTCATATTTAGCTAAATATATCATGAATTAATAATTAAGGAATCTCATAAATTATCTTGTTAATTTGTGCATTTAAAACTTTTAAAAGTATAATATTGAATAAGATTATTGGTGTTGTATTTTTGTATATTTTTATAAAGTGAATCTATCTACGTTATTATCCAAGAACCTGTACCTCTTCTTTCTTAAATCTTTTTATTCTCCTTTTATCTATTTTTTAATTATTTATATATAATTTACGTGCAATACCTATACGAAATATTACAACTTTCTACATGGTTCGAATAAGAAAATAAATTAATAAGCAAAATTTTAATTAATTTTAAGCTCTTAAATATTAAAATAATAATTAAATAACTATTAAATCAACAAAAATAATTTGTAGAAAATTTTCAACATACGTAACCCATGAGCACGTTTCCTTATTTAATTAACATGTTATGGTGAAGGCTAAATATTAGGACTTTCTTACTTAGTTCAATAAGGAAATATTTAATAACCAAAATTTTAGATGATTTAAATGCCCTAAATATTAGGAAAGTAGCTTAAATTATAATGGAAAATTTTCACATAAGAACAACTGGGATTCCTACTTTTTAATTATATAATCCATATTTCAATTTAGAACCAACTAGCCAAAAAATAATAGGCTAAGTCTCAACACCCAACTCCAATAAATTCTCGAAATTACTATTTAATTTAAAAAAAAAGATTGTTCAAGCTTTTAAGTTAATTTTTGAATCAGCAATTGTAACTCAAATATTAGTTTAACAAACCAAATCCATTTGAATGGTGAAAATTAGATTTTTAACAAGCTTAAATATGTGGGCTTAGATTCCGCATTTGATTTTGTGAGAAATTTGAAGTGGGTGTTATTTAGAATTGTTAGAAATAGCATAAGGAGGTTGCATATAAAATTTGAAGTCATTTAATGGAGATTTGGACTGGTTTTGAACAAGAATTGCAACTGAAAATCGTGGAAGAAGTCCGTCTACAAACGCTTGTATAAAGGTGTATAAAAGTGTATAATAGTGTATAAGATGTGGTTATACACTCAAATACACTTTTATACAAGATTATACATAATATACAAAAAACTGACTTCGTCTTCTTCCTTGCGTCTTTTCTGAAATTTAACTCAAATCTTGCTCAAATCTACTCAAAATCACTTCAAAATTAAATTTTGAGCTCCTTTTAATATTTTCAATCAATTAGAACAACACCCAATCCAAACACTAACAAACTCAAAAAATCCTATTTTCGAAAGCAAAGCTTTGAATAGCCTTCAATGGTGGACGTCTACTCTTCAATTTTCTTACATTGCAACTAGGTGACACAAGCGGATAAGCGGTAATGGCGGACGGCCCCTTGAAGCATATGTAGAAGACGTGATAAGAAAATAGAGTGAAAGCAATGGTTGTGAGAACACAAAATTTAACTTCATAGCTTTTAGAAGTTATGGTTATAAGAACACAAATTTTGAATTTGTTAGTGCTTTCAAAATATGTACAATATGGGCTAGGTTGGATAAAACTTAAAAACATGGGCCATTTTTTGTTATGGTATGATGTCAAGTGTATTTTCTTGTAATTCTTTCAATTATAATTGTATCCAATATAAAATTTATTTTTAGAGGGTAAAAAAGGCGAACGACGCTTTGCTAAGGGCCTTCGTGCTTTTAATATAGTATAGATATAGATATAGTTATAGACACAATCTGAAACATTGATGACGTGGAGGTGCTTATTTGGCACTTTATTTTATGTGGCAACTTGATTCTAAATTTTGGCACCAGGATGATGGATTTAGAAAGATTTTCATTTCTAACACATATGTCACGACCCAAAATCCCTCTGAAGGAGTCGTAATGGTACCTAGTCTCTAAACTAGGTAAGCCTAACATTTACAGAAATAACATTGATATTCACTAACTTCAAATTAGATAACTCTAAACGATTACAATTTCCAAAACCGGTAGTACAAGTCATAAGCCTTTCTAGGAGTAGTTATACATAATAAATACATCACTGTTCCAGAACAAAAGGAACCAATGGAAATAAGTACAAATGAAGGTGACTCCGTGGCCTGCGAACGCAGCAGCAGGTTTACCTTGAGTCTCCACCGCGACGATCAGCATAGCTACTATCAATCATATACTTGGATCTGTACAAAAAATATACAGAAGTGTAGTAAGAGCACACCACAGCGGTGCCCAGTAAGTATCAAGACTAACCTAGGTGGAGTAGTGACGATGGGCAGTCAAGGCACCTACTGGCCTAATAAATTGAACATGATATAACAGTAAACTAACAATGGTAAAGACAACAAAGTAATACCAATAGCAGGGAGAAATCAAACTACCAGTAGAGACAATTTAAGGGAAACACGGATGGTAACGTAAGATAACCAAGTAAATTAACACCAACATAGCTGGAACACAGACAAGTAAACACGTGCTCAAATAAGGAAGGCGATGTTAACTCAATCAATCACATCATTTTCTGATACACAATTCCAACCATCTCAAACTCGATGTCTCATATCATAACCTTAATCCCAAAACCTTTAGCACACACGGCACCTTGTGCCCCATATTTCTATCTCACATTGCACAACATCATCCTCATGCTATGCTACTCAGTACATAGGGTCCGTAACAAATGCACTTAAGATGATCAAGGAGTCTCATTTATATAACATAAAATAAATTACAGTTTCTAAACCAATTAGGAAATCAGCGAAAAAAGATGAAGTTACTTTTATAAATCATTTGAATGAAGAAAATACCTTTTTCAAATAAAATACAACATCTAATAAATTATTACCTTTAATATAGGATTTATTAAATTAAAACTTAGTAGAAATTCGTTTTTAAGTAAGATACAATATCATCGGGTTAAGGAAACTTAATTGAGAAACTAATTGAAATAAAACATAACATTTATAGGAATTTGAATTATTGAAAGGTGTATATATACACGGCGAATTCAAATTTAAAAGTCATATATAGCAGCGTAATACTAATTCCTTTATTTTAAATCACGATATTACTAATAACTTAACAGGACAGGAGGAAACGATTCAACGTAGTAAATTTACTTTAAAAATTTATTCACTAGAGTAATAGTTTCAGGGAAAGAATTCAAGGAACAACGGCAAGTCAACAGATCAATGTCAATAACCCGATCCCACAACTCAGTGAAACCCGAAATACAAATTATCATAGCCTTAAACAAATGAACTAGGGTCTTCTCAGTATTCAGCTATAACCAATCCCTAAATGAAATGTAAAACCACCGAATAATCTACACAGTCAAAGAGGAATACATAAGCATATATATTGATGCGGCGCGCATCCCGATCCCACCAATCCTCTCTTATTCATCCGTAACAATTACAATAAAAGTAAATAGTATATATATGTTGCGGCGTGCAACCCGATCCCACCAATCCTCCCTTATTCCTCCTTAACAATTACAATAGAAGTAAATAATATATATATGTGTTGCAGCGCGCAACCCGATCCCACCGGTCCACCCTTATTGCTCCTCAATATATCACCATTATTTCTCTTGTTGCGGCGTGCAACCCGATCCCACCTGTCCACCCTTATTACTCTTGTTGCGGCGTGCAACCCGATCCCACCAGACAATATCAATTCTCCCTTATTCCTCCTCAATATATCACCATTATTCCTCCTGTTGCGACGTGCAACCCGATCCCACCAGACAATAGCTTAAATCAACATCAACAACAAATCCACAACTCAATTACAAGAATTTCTATTGCCAAGAGTATGAGTACACGGCGACAAGAGAATCACTAGAAATCAGGAAGCACAACAACCTTTATGAAAACAACAAGACATGTAAGGCACGTGATAACTACACAGGCAGCAACAACAATTTGGACACGTAGCATATATGCACGGGGTCATAGAGAAACTCACAATTAAGAAGTAACAACACAATAAGAAGGGCAATCACTTCAATTAAGGTAAATAGGGGTCAAATAACAAGTAAGAGTTAGAAAAAAACTAACAATATCGTATAGAGCATGTAGAGGTAAAGCTAGCAAATAGGAAACCCAATTATATCAGGAAACTTCCCAATTAATGAACATAAGGACCTAAAAATCCTAAAGGCAAATTTTCCACAAATAAGACCGAGCACGCACTCGTTACCTCGCATGCACGGGCTACAATTAACATAGAGGACTCAAATCCTAAGGGGGAGTCCCCACACAAAGTTAGGCATGATACTTACCTCAATCCGGCCAATTCAACACTCAATTTAGCTTTTCCTTTACCAATTCATCAAAGCTCGGCTCAATCTAGCAAAAAACGACTTAAATATATCAAACAATGCAAGAGAACACAATTCCAATTAACAAAGCTATGATTCTTATACAATTTGCAAAAAGTCAACAAAAGTCAACTCCACGGGCCTGCACCTCGGAACCCGACCAAATTTACAAAAATCGAATATCCATTCCGATACGAGTTCACGCATACAAAAATTATCAAATTCCGATACCATTTGGTCCTTCAAATTATTATTTTACATTTTTGAAACACTTTACCAATTTTCCTTAAATTTCATCCAAAATCACAAATCAAATGATGAATTCAATTATATATTCATGAATATTAGCCAAAAACCGAGTTAGAATTACTTACCCAGATGATTTCCTTGAAAAACTCCCGAAAATTCACCTCAAACCGAGCTCCCAAAGTCCAAGATGTGAAATAAAACCCTAAACCTCGTTTATATAGTGTTCTTTGAACTTCCTCACCGCGGTCCGCGAAATTCCAAGTGCGGCCGCGCCTCCTAGGCCCCGCGGTTGCGAAAAAAAATGGTGAGGCCGCACTTTTTGGTGATTGCACTACCAGGCTTTAGTATTTTAGCCATAAATTTCTCTACAGATGTCCAAATGATGACTTCTTTACCTTTCTGGAAACTAGACACGAAGGGCTACAACTTTAGTTTTTAAATTATCTCAAAATTTCTTGTAGATCAAAATATATAGGCTCCCGAAGTTGGATCAGCGAATCTGCAGATCTGCCCTGGAGCGCCTCCGCGACCAATTTACGCGGTCCGCGCCCCACCTCCGCCCTCAGCGAAATTTTGCCGCTGTCTGTGAAAATTAAGCACCAGAACCATGCCTGTGTTCCGGTAATGCCCGGACTCGCTCGAAACTCACCCGAACACACACCCGAGGCCTCCGGAACCTCAACCAAATGTGCCATTAAGTCCTAAAATACTATACTAACTCAATTGAGCTCTCGAATCACCTCAAACAATAACAAAAACATGAATCGCACACCAATTCAAGCTTAACGGACTTGAAACCTCAAACTTTCACAACCGATGCCGAAACCTATCAAACCTCGTCCGAATAACCTCCAATTTTGCACACACGTCACAAATGACATTACGAACCTACTTCAACTCCCAAAATTCTATTCCGACTCCGATATCATAAAAGTCAACTCTCGGTCAAACCTCTCCATTTTCCAAACTTCAACTTTTCCAACTTCCGCCGAAATGCCTCAAATTACCCTACGGGCCTCCAAATCCGAATCCGAACACACGCCTCAGTCCAAAATCACTATACGAAGCTACTAACATTACCCAACACTCATTCCGGAGCCGTTTACTCAAAAGTCAAATTCCGGTCAAATTCTCACCGCTTAAGCTTCCAAAACTAGATTCCTTCTTCCAATTCGACTCCGATTCATCCGGAAACAGAATTCAACCATGCACGCAAGTCAATACACATAATATGAAGCCGCAACAGAATTCAACCATGCACGCAAGTCGATACACATAATATGAAGCCGTTCGTGACCTCAAACTGGAATCAAGAGATCTTTGCCGGTGCTGACTTGGATCTCGGGTGACGGAATAAGGCGGCCAGAAGCGACGAGCAGTCGCGGTCGAAGCTTGGCTCTAGCCAATAGGCTAGCATAAGCTTGGCTACTGCCAAACCAGATGCAATTGCTTAAAACGGCCAGTCAAATCGTTACATAAACATACGTTCGTCCTCGAACGTGCCCGGAGTTGTTCCAAAGCCATCGAACCACTGCATGAGCTCACCATGCATACACCCGGGGGTGATTCCCCATTATTCAAACCTATGAAGGAGTGACAATGCAACTTAACTGAAGGTCTCACCTCATCTTTAGTCCATAACCTTAGGACAGAACCCAAACCTCAACATCTGAAATTCATCATAGGACCCGAATCCCACATCATCACACTGTATGAACATGAACAAGCTGAATCGAGCCAAAAATTCCAATCCAGAATACAATCACATGCTATTCCACACAGCTCAAATGCCCGAAGCAATTCCCTCTGACCACCATAGCTGCTCAAATAACATCCTAGATGCCGGCAATACACTTCAAATTGAATATATCCTTGTTTCGGACCTTCATTTCGCTGCCCATGATAAGGAAACATGCGGAAACTCATAGCCGCCCATGAAGTCAACAAGTCAAGAAGATCTCTCGCCCGTCAAGGGCCATTGCCCAAATCTTAGCAGAAACAACCTCATACTTCCAAACACTCTTTACCCCCAATACGATAATGCTAATCTCGGGTCTAAGAACCTCATCTCGGCTAATACAAGCAGCCAAACTAACAACTCATCACGGAACCACAGGGATTCTCATACCACACAGCTCGTACACCAAACCAACAACAACTCAACTATGCAACACAAATAAGAGGAAAACAAGGTACGAGGATTATCAAACAAGTACAACATGTGTAACAACAAAATTACAATTTTCATTAATTCGTCCCACAGAGGGAAAACAAAACACCAAATAAACACAAGGAAAGGGTATCCCACATAACATTCGCTGCGGCGTGCAGCCCGCTCCCCAAATACTCATCAAGCCAAAATGCTCTAGTTCACTGATCATATGAATAATAATATCAAGCACCGCAGAGTGCACAAGTATAACTGTGAGAAAATGAATAGAAAAAAATAAATACACATGGAAGAAAGTAAGCACGACTAAGGTGCAATAAGCAAATCAACATCACGAGGGCTATCTTGCCCGCATCGCCATAAGGCCTGAACGGAATTACAACATGAGTGGAGAATAATCA
This sequence comes from Nicotiana attenuata, assembly GCF_001879085.1. Taxonomy (NCBI): domain Eukaryota; kingdom Viridiplantae; phylum Streptophyta; class Magnoliopsida; order Solanales; family Solanaceae; genus Nicotiana; species Nicotiana attenuata. The sequence goes on from NW_017676671.1 coordinate 29,304, forward strand.
TACAACCTCACAACCCATCACAACATAAGAGAGTAGCACATAACATAGACTAGGGGTACAGATAATATCCATTCTGCCTGGTAACATAACAATACTGACAATCACACATGAGCACCTAAACTTGACCTGATATAAAATACATATTCTCGTTGAGCTTCCAAATAGCCCTATCCAAATCCCGATCCTTCCCAATTAGGTAAATGTTCTTAAAAAATCCACAACAACCCATCGATAATGCATGCTATTAATTATCCCATTCTCAACACTTCTTCACAATCCGCAAACAAGAGATAGCCCGCATATGGGGACATCTAGCCCCAAAACCTCAGGAATACCTAGATTTCCATACCCGACTCAACTACGCAAATCAAGTGGCTGATACATCACTCACACCCCATCATTCTGCTGAAGCACCCATATAGAATTTCTGGCCGCGTAGCAAAATCTGAACCTCAAAAGTCTCAAAACTCAAAAATCACAGTGCCATTAGCCATGCACCCGCGAACCAAAACTCAAGGGTCATTCCTAAAATGCATGCTCTTCACATATGATAGCCAACAATCCTAACACTCTATTAATTTCTGATACCCATTCAGGAGAAAACCACAATGTACAACATATTCCTTATGCCCATAGTAGACAACCAACTCAAGCCGTTGCCATACCATCAAGAACCCTCCGAGATTCGCCCGCACGCAACTAAGCCATCAGGGTTGCACCTCCCCAACTCAACCGAGTCACACAAACCGCTCAATCCAAGAGTGCTGCCACAAATGCCAGTAGAGAATTCCTATTCAAAAGGACCAATTACTTCCATTGCTATGCTGACCCAACACTATATAACTGACCCATTTCTTCGGATAGTTGATATGCAATAATCTCAATCAAAGCCCCAAATACAGATGATCCTAACACGAACCACGTAACCCAGAAGCTCATAAACCACCGCATTTCCTCTGAAGCACCCGCTCTGCCGCAACTGTCACACCTCCTTTTTCACCACTCCGAGGGGGATAAGGGAGTTTTTCCAATTAAAGTGACATTATTCGAAATGGGATTATTTTATTTAATTTTTCAGAGTCGCCACTTGGAATAGTTTATTTGGTATCCCAAGTCACCGGTTTATTTTAAATCCCAAATCGAGGAAATTTCGACTTTATTTAAAAGTCTGCGAACCAAAAATTCTAAGTAAGGAATTTTGTTAACCCGGGAGAAGGTGTTAGGCATTCCCGAGTTTCGTGGTTCTAGCACGGTCGCTTAAACTATTAATAATTGGCCTATTATCTGATTTATTACATGTTTTAAACCTATTATGCATTTTTAACTTTATAACCGCTTTTAATTATTTTTTATGGAATTAATCTGGAACAAGTTACGATTAACGTACACTTGTTTGTTTGATACACATTGCGAATCGTGTCACAAAAATCGTACCCACGATCTACAACATGTTTAATTTATTTGAAGTTACTAGAAGTTGTGGCCGGGTCGCATAAATGTACCCCCGAATTTGGGAATTAGGTATCATAGCTACGTCACGGGAACCGTACCCGTAGCTATGATGATTTTATTATAACGCGCCTAAAGCAAATTACGAAGATTCGTTTTTAATATCTAAGTTACAATGTTAGTGAGGACCATGGATGATCTAATTATGGAAGGCACACCTCAATTTCAATTCTCTTTAAAGGAAAAGCATTTAACCATAGCAACTACAAATGTTAGCTTTTAATCCAATTTATGAGGACCATGATGATTTAATGAAAGATGGCACACCTCAATTTACTATTTTTAAAAGAGATTTGTATTTTTTTCTCTAAGGCAAATTAAAGATGCTCCTACTTTAATATAATTTAAAATTAGGTATCACAATCACGTTACGGGAACCGTACCCGTAGTTGTAATGATTTAATTGCGTGCCTAAAGCCAAAGTGTAAAAATTATGGGTGTGTTCGGTTTCAGAAAAAGTTTTCACTTTTGCTTCTTTTCGACAAAAAAAATCTTATATCTGCTTTCTTTTACAGCTTCTAGTATTATGGAGACCAAACAACAACTAAACTAGTGGATTCCAACCATAAATGAAGAGATAATGTTAGCATTAAATTAAAAGCAATTTCAATTGCTGCCAAAGCCTCGTTTCTTTAGAACCAAACGATAAATTAGACATAAATCATCTAATTCTTATGTAATAGAACGCCCAGCGGAGCTAATGATGCAAAAGAAAATTTTAAAGTAAAATGGATGGCATCATCATTAAACAAGTGTGTGCATGTCCACATAGGATGCGAAAAAAATGGATAGCATGTCTACTGAAATGTAACTGCAAGAAAAGAGTAAATTGTTTTAAAAAAAAAGCTAAAGAACGTTTAAATACTTGTATTTTTACATGGAATTAATGGGCCATTAATCACACATAAACATACTTACACTCTAGTAACTAAACCTCAGATGATTAAAACAGAGCAAACTTCCACACACTACAAATTCGACAACAGAGTGCCTTTCTGATCATGGGATTTCAAAGATTCTTACTATGCTATATACAAGTGATAGTAGTCAATGTCCAAATTGTTTAACTCATATGGACTTCTTTAACAGTTACTACCAAAAGATTGAGTTTCTTTTGTTGGATCTTAATCCACCAAAAATTACTACTTACCCTGGTTTTATATAGTAAATATTTTATTTTATTAAATATTTTATAAGCAGACTAAGGAATCTATTTTAAGCTTTTCTCGTAAACTAGTTTTCTCCTTCTAAATTTTACTCTAGAAATAAGAGAACACCAACGTAATTTATAACAAAATCAGACAAAACTCAACATCGATTATAATTTCATGACAAAGCAGATCTGAGATAGTTCATAGAGAACATACCTAATGCCGAAAAAGAACTAAAATTTAGCAGCCTTTTGAAACAACCAAATCAACAACATCAGCCATGGATTTGAGCTTTGACGGCTTGTGCAAACCCAGAAAAAGAAGAAGTTAGGTTTTGAAATCAATTTATCTTCAATGTTCCTTTAGAAATTCTATATTCTGCTTTTGCTTGTTTTCCTTCAAACTTTTGTGATTTTTCATCTTCACTTCCAAATAGGGGTGTGTGTGAAGAAGAAGAAGAGCGGCAATGGGGTGGTCCGACGTTGGTTTTTTGGCGTAGGATTTGGAGAAAAGTCCAGGAAGAAGAAGTTAATGAGTTGTCGTGCTCCAGCAGAAGCAAGCGGCATTTTTCTCTGTTGTGTAGGGGTCTTCTCCTTCGTGTGTGTTGAGGAATTAAGCAGAAAAACCGGAGAAGGGACCTGGGGTGTTTGCGCCGTTTTTTCTTCTGTAGGGGTCTGTTCCTGATTTAGGTCTAGATTCTGATGGATTTTTGTTAGGTCTCTTTTATTAAAGGGGAGGGTGGTCCATTTTGGTTAAAGATGGGCTGGACCGGGTTTAAGGTGGGTCGGGCGTGGGAATTGGGTAGAAGAATCACATTTGGGCCATTGCATTTGCTCTTTGGGGTGGCTCAATATCAAAAACCAGCCTTTTCTTTTGTTTTCTTTCTTTTTTTTTCTTTTCTTTAATTAATTAAAATCCTAAATCAATCTATTTTTGTAGAATTAAAATTCTTTATCTATTTCTAACATTAAAACAACTAGTTAACTTAAAACTAAAGAAAAATGCTAATTTTAAAGACTAAAATCTAAATATGTAAAAAATGACCATTTATTTTTATTTTTTTGCTTAATAAAATTAATTCCTACATGCAAATTGGACCTAAGATGATATGAAATTAAAACGTGACATTTTTATGATTTTTCTATGATTTTAAAGTATTAAAAATGCATGAAATGCAACTAAATAAAGAAAAACTTCTAAAATCCCCTAAAAATCATTTTTGGTTTAATTTTTAAGTGTTATTTTCATGTAGGGCAAAAATTAGGTGCTCACAGCTGCCCCTCTTTGCTCGAAAACATGAAGAGTTTTCGGGCAAAGATAAAGTGAGCAATTACGAGCAATTTTTGCCCGTTTGAAACTCCATTTGGAAGCATTTTGAAAAAGTCTGACCGAACCTTGCTTCGGAGGTTGCCTACATATCATTGGCTATAAAGGAATCGGGTCGGTGTAGTTCTGGAAGTTTTGGTAGCTGGGACTATCGAGAAGCTCTGAATTCACTGCTGTTGCTGCTGTTTCTGCTTGCTGAGCTCCTTATTACACCAAAATGAAAAACAAAAGCTAAACTAGCTAAGCCTATCAACTACGAGTTACAAGATTCTTATCTATGAGTCTTCTGAAGCTTGATCTTGAGTTTTGGTTGGTTCTTCATGTGGACTCTGATCTGAATCTTGATGCTTGTTAGCTACAGGTGCTGGTTCGTTCTTCTTCAGCTTTTTGGATCAAGGCGGGACATGCAAAGCTTGTGACTTCAATCGTATTTTAGGCAGTCCACATCTTTTCTCCGCCTCTATGCTTAGAGTTCAACTTCTCTTCTTGTTCTTCCTTTCTTTTATTAGGGTTGAGACTTCTTCTTTTGGTCATCTCAAACCTTGTGCCTCACGGTGAAAACCTGTTCAGGCACCAAAGCAAACAAACGAACGAAATTTTCTGCCCCAGTTTTCACTAGGAAAATTTCATGAGTTATTTGTAACAAAAATCTAAACTATTTCTTTATTGAAAGCAATAAAATCAGGATTGTGTATCCTTGGGAAAAAAAGATTAGGGAGTGGAGCCCTATATCTATAATAAAATCAACTAGGGATTGGAGACCCTATGTTGGAAAAGAGACTGGGGAGTGTAGACCCTATATCTAAGCTAAAATCAACTAGGGATTGGAGACCCTATGTTGGAAAAGCAAACTAGGGAATGGAGACCCTATGTCTATAAAATCAACTAAGGAGTGGAGACCCTATATCTAAAATAACTTCAGCTAGAGAGTGGAGACCCTATGTTGGAAAAGCAGACTAGGGAGTGGAGACCCTATGTCTAAAATAAATTCAACTAGGGAGTGGAGACCCTATGTTGGAAAAGCAGACTAAGGAGTGGAGACCCTATGTCTAAAATAACTTCAACTAGAGGGTGGAGACTCTATGTTGGAAAAGCAGACTAGGGAATGGAGACCCTATGTCTAAAATAACTTCAACTAGGGAGTGGAGACCCTATGTTGGAGACGCGACTAGGGAGTGGAGACCCTATGTCTAAAAATAAATTCAACTAAGGAGTGGAGACCCTATGTTGGAAAAGCAGACTAGGGAGTGGAGACCCTATGTCTAAAACAAAATCAACTAGGGAGTGGAGACCTTATGTTGGAAACGCAACTAGGGAATGGAGACCCTATGTCCAAAATAACTTCAACTAGGGAGTGGAGACCCTATGTTTGAAAAGTGACTAGGGAGTGGAGACCCTATGTCTAAAATAACTTCAACTAGGGAGTGGAGACCCTATGTTGGAAAAGTAGACTAGGGAGTGGAGACCCTATGTCTAAAATAAATTCAACTAGGGAGTGGAGACCCTATGTTGGAAACACGACTAGGGAGTGGAGACCCTATGTTGGAAAAGTGACTAGGGAGTGGAGACACTATGTTGGAAAAGCGACTAGGGAGTGGAGACCCTATGTCTAAAATAAATTCAACTAGGGAGTGGAGACCCTATGTTGAAAAACGACTAGGGAGTGGAGACCCTATGTCTAAAATAAATTCAACTGTGGAGTGGAAATAACTCAAAGAGGCCTGTTCAAAAGGCGACAGGGAGTGGAGAATAATCAGGGACCCTAGAAAGGCGACTAGGGAGTGGAGACCCTAGTTAGA
>NW_017676671.1:39005-41080 GCF_001879085.1 Nicotiana attenuata
TTCCGCACTTCTGCGGTTCCGCAGGTGCGAGCCAATCCATCGCTTCTGCGGTTTCCTCCAGGCTCCCCTTTTCAGCTTCTGCGCTTCTATTCCCGCAGATGCATACCCGCTTCTATGGCCAAACGACCGCATCTCTCTTTTGCCAAAACCGCATCTACGACTATTGGGCCGCTTCTGCGGCTCCGCACCTGCGGCCCTATTCTCGCAGGTGCGGTTACACCAGCAACCAGCAACTTCAGCCTTCCAAAAATTCAATTTTCGATCCGTTAACCACCCGGAATCCACCCGAGGCCCCCGGGACCCCAACCAATCATACCAACCAGTCCCAAAATACATTACGGACTTGCTCGAGGCCTCAAATCAAATCAAACTGCGCTAAAACCACGAATCGACCTCCAATCCAAGCTTTATGAACTTTAGAATTTCAAACTACTACTTCCGATGTTTAAACCTATCAAATCACGTCCGATTGACTTCAAATTTTGCACACAAGTCATATTCGACATTACGAACCTACTCCAACTTTCGGAATCGGATTCCGACCCCGATATCAAAAAGTCCACCTCCGGTCAAACCTCTCAAGAACCTTCAAATTTCTATCCTTAGCCAAATGGCTCCAAAATGCTCCACGGACATCCGAATTCACTTCCGATCGTGCTCCCAACTCTAGAATCACCATACGGAGCTACTCCCAGACTCGGGATCCCAAATGGATATCGATAACACTGAAATGCACTTCAACCCCAAACTTATGAATTTTTTTTCCAAAATGCTAACTTCTACAATAGGCGCCAAAACGCTCCCGGGTCACCCAAAACCCGATCCGGGCATACGCCTAACTCCGAAATCATCATAGGAACCTGCTGGAACCCTCAGATCCCGATTCTGAGGTCGTTTACTCAAAAATCCAATCCTAGTTGATGCTTCCAACTTAAAGCTTCCGAAATGAAAATCCTCCTTCCGAATCAACCCCGAACTTCCCGAAATTCAATTACGACCACGCATAGAAGTCGTAATACCTGAATTGAAGCTGCTCATGGCCTCGAACTGCTGAACGTCGCGCTAGGGCTCAAAACGACCGGCCGGATCGTTACAATAAGGGAATCAGGTCACGTGTAGTTCAAGTAAAAAATAACTAATAGAGTTTGCTTAGATGGAGAGTCGAGCGAAGTTCCGTCGAGGTTCCAATCCGCTGTTTCTACTATTACAATCAAAATAAAAAGAAAATTACATACTCTTGAAATCTAAGAGTTACAAAATTCCTATATAAATTCCATCTGGAGTCTTGTCTTGATTCTTGACTTGCTTCTCCCGTTGACTTTAGACTGAAACTTGATGCTCTCGATGCAACAGACTATGAATATTCTCGTAGGCTTGTTTTTATGATCAGATGATGGGAATGGATCTTGACCCTATGTTTCCACATGCATTACATCAAAGATTGTTGCGGCTGGTATGGAGATCAAACGTTCCACTTTCTCTGGCGAGAGCTGGAATCTTATTCTTGCATATCCAATCTGTACTTTGCAGAAAAACCTGCAAGCTATCACAAACAAACAAAACGAACAAAAATTTTCTGCCCCAGTTTGCACTAGGAAATTTTGTGAGTTATTGAAAACACATTTACTATCTTTGCTATTGCAGAGTAAAGAATTGAACAAGACATTTCTTTTAAATAATAGGGGATGTCGTACCCTGTGTTAACAAGAAGGAAGGAAACCAGGGGATGTAGTACCCTATGTTGGTAGTAACATGAGGCTCGAGGCACTCTGAGATGCTACTAGGGAATGTCGTACCCTATATTAGCAATAAGAAATGCAACCAGGGGATGTAGTGCCCTGTGATAATAAGGTATGACTCTTGGCTCTCTAAGATGCTACTAAGGAATGTCGTACCCTAATAAGTGATGCAACCAGGGGATGTAGTACCCTATGTTGGCAATAAGGTGAGGCTCGTGGCACTCGGGATGCTACTAGGGAATGTTGTACCCTATGTTGGCAATAAAATAAGGCTCGTGGCGCTCTAAGATACTACTAGAGGATGTCGTACCCTATGTTGGCAATAAAATGAGGCTC
>NW_017676672.1:0-3998 GCF_001879085.1 Nicotiana attenuata
TCATCTATCTTTGCCCGAAAACCCTTCGTGTCTCCGAGCAAAGAGGGGCAGCTGTGAGCACGTGATTTTTGTTGCGCTTAAATTACTCCTATAGAATTCATTAAAATTAGAATTTTTCTTTTAGTATTTGAATTTTTAGGAATTAACGGCATGATTTTGTATTTTGTTTGCATTTTTGTGTGCATTTTTAGTTGTCATAAAAAATGAAATGAAAAATTACAAAAAATAGCACACTTGCATTTAGGACTTAATTCTATATTCTAGATTGATTAAACATCATTGAAATAAGAGAAAAATAACAAAAATAACCCTTTTACATTTTTTGTTCCTTTAATTTTACTTTTGTCTAATTTTCCTCTTAAAATTAGAATCTAGTTAATTTTAGGAAATTTAATTAGTCTCATTTAGAATTAAATCAGGTTTTGGCTATTTTTAATGTCGCATTTAATAAAATCCAAAATTCAAAAAAATAATACAAAAGAAAAAGAAGAGAAAACAAATGAAAAGAATTAAAAAGAAAAACTTGGCCTTAATAAAATGCCCAGTTTTTGGGCCAAACATGCTCCAGCCCAAAGACCCTTCCCCAAAATCCGGCCAAAATTGGCCCAAACCAACCCCAAAGAACCGGCCCAAATCACACTCCTATCCGGTTCAGATGCCCCATCCCTCAGACCATTGAAACGACGTAGTATGGGGGTGTTACTACGTCGTTTCATGGCCAATTAATCCAAGCCCTTCATTCCCCATAATCCGACGGCCATGAATTAATCTTGGATTCTAATAAAACTGTCCTAAAGATTGGAAAACCCTAGAGACACAAACCTTCTTCCTCGTACTGTTACGCCGCCACCGCTCCTCCGCCGTAAGCCGCCGGCCGGAAATCGCCTCCGCCGGCGGCGATCACCCGAACCCGTCCAAATTTACACCACTACTCCATCTCAACCTCCCCATGTCGAATCCAACCTTATCTTTCCTCAAATCACAACCAAACTCTTCGAATATTGAATCTAAATTCCGGCCAAAACCCTAACTCTTCCAAATCCAACCAAATTCACACCCTACACTCTCTTAACCTTCCTCTTCCCAAATCCCAAATCAGAACCCTTCGAATCCAAGTGAAACCCCATTAATTTTAGATCTAGGGTGTTATAAAAGACTGGTTGATTTTTTTTTAGGACTACCAAGTGTCTATTTGAGTTCCTAAATAAAATTATATGTTTGTTCTTACCAAGAACAAACATATAATATTATTTGGGGACTCAATTCGGATTCAATCGACTAGGATATCAAATCAGTAAGTCCTTCTTCCTAGTTTGATTATTTCTTTGTTTTCAATTAATCTTTAGGTTTGTTCATGATTGATTCTGCTCTTGTGACTGCTTTTTACTTTTTTTTTAGTTTAATTTTATTTTGATTTTGGTTAATCTTGTTTTTGTGATTTTGGTGTTAGTTTAATTTTGTTTCGAATTTGTTTAGATATGTGTTTTTGTTTCATTGATTTTAATTTTTATTATTTCAGTAATTTCTTATTTTGCTGTTAGTTGGTTTCTATTAGTTTGTTTGGATATAGCTGAATTAGGATTCTTTGAATTTAACTATAGTTGAATTTTAACTAGGGTAAAAGGAACTAGGGTTTAGTTAGTATAAGATAGTAATTTCAGATTAAATGAAGGGTAGTATAGGCATTCCTAAGTAGAGAATAATGTTGTAGTTGAAACTAGAACCTCCTAGAATCTTCTAGAAGAGGGCTTTAGTTGAAATATCAGCAACTTAGTGCAGTAACTTAGGCAACAAGCCAAAAAACTTAGGGATTAATTAGTAAAAACTGAAAATAAAAAAAGAGGGATTAAAGGTGTAAAACTGAAAATCTGGAAGCTTCCCCTCATTTTTGCCAATAAAAGGCAATCCCCCTGCCTTCTTTAACAAGTTTTCAGACCCTGAAAAGTTCTCCAAAAGTTTTACAGATCTGAAAAATTCCCAACAAGTTTGAACACCTGAAAATTCCCTGAAGGTTTCAGACCCTAAAAAGTTCTCCAAAAGTTTTAGATCTGAAAAGTTCCCCCCAAAAGCCTTCTGCAAGTTGAACAATCTGAAAAATTTGAATTTCAAATCCAAAAAACCAGATCTAAATTCTTAGAGCTTGAAAGTTCATCCTAGATCTTAAATTTCCAGAAAAACCAAATGTCACTTTAAATGGAAAAACTCGCTTATACATTTATCCCTCAGGGTATGTGTGTAAAAGGAGGTGTGACAGCTCTGGCGACTCTGCTGGGGATCGCGAACCCAGAACTTCGGTTCAGGGTACAAGAATTCGAGCTTAGTATAATTGTTATATTTGGCTTTATCTGATTTTTCTACATGTTCCATGCTATATGTGCTAAATGTTTTACCGCTTTGATATTTGCTTGAACTGTATATATACACTGTTACGAATCCCTTCCTCTTTCTGAGTCTTCTACTTTATGGAGAAGGGTGCACTTCGTGTAGCTTCTCTTCTGTTTAGAGTCATATCCCATTTAGAATGAGGTTTGGATAAGTTGCTAAGCCGGCGGAGCTTCTGTCGTCAGCTCGTGTCGTGAGATGTTTGGTCAAGTCCTATAACGAGCGAAACCCTCGTTTTGTGTTGCTGAGACATGCGCCTAAGTCCCCGGTACGCTGCCTCCCCCTCGGCTCGAGTTGTCCGCTCGGGTAAGCCAGGTCTAGACCAATAAACCTAGGGTTTAAACCTAGAAGAACAAAAACTCATGCCGGATCCCTAGTAGGGCGTTTGTTTGCATCATGTGCATTTGACTTAGGGGACTCAACACATGGCTTGGGTCCGTCTAGGACAGGTGACCCGAAATGAAAAAGACCATCCTGATGCATCTTACGTGCTACTTGCGCATTTATTTGCTTGGCCTTGCATGTTGACCGGCTTGTATATAATGAGAGAAAATGGAAAGAATAATAGTAGTGTTAGGACTAAGTGAGGGTAACCATTTGTTGTGGAAAACCAATGCCCAATTAGTACCGAAATGCTGCCGAATTTTTGAAAAATGGAAAAAGAAAAATATTTGAAAAATGAGAAAAAATTATTGTCCAAAATATATATTTAGGTTTGATAAATTTGCCCGAACTACGCTGGTTTGATTTTCACCGGATGTGAGATAGGTAGGCAACCCCTATCGGGTCCAACCACCCTTTTGCAAAAATAGCCAAAAAATGTCAAGATTTTAATTTTTGTCAACAATAAGTCAGACGATGCCATTCTTGTTTTAAAATAAGCCGAATGTCCCCAAAAGGACGCCGGAAGGCTGTTTTTGCAAGAACAGCCACCCTGAGTCATTTTAAATGGTTTGCGGGCACAGCCTTAAAATCTTCCTACCAGAAGTGCTAAAAGGCCGTATCTGCAAAACCGAGTCTTTGTTTGCTTAAATAAATTTTTTGAAAAATAGCCACATTTCCTTTTAGGTCAAAATAAGTCATTAAAATACTCCTTAGATGTCTTTCTTTCATAAAAAAAAAATATATTTAAAAAAAATAATACAAATTTTGAAAATTGAGTCCAAAAATATTTTTGCTCAAAAATCCAAAACATTTTCGTAAAAGTCCCTCTTCCGGAAATTAAGAGGCAAGTTTTCAAAATCCAAAAAAAAAACCAAAAAAAAAAAAAACAAAAAAAAATCTTGTTCTTTCGTGTTAGAAAAAGAAGAAATGAATGAAAATTCAAACGAAAATATTTCTTTTACTTCTAAAAGTTCCCAAAGTTCCAATAAAAGAAAAGAATATTTTTTAGAAGTCTTTCTTTCAAAAAATCAAAAGAAAAACCAAAACCAAAAATCAAAAATCAAATATATATATATATATATATTTCCCTTTTTCTTTTAAAGCATTTCTTTCAAAATTGCAAAAAAAGAGTTAGCTTATTTGCAAGAACTACGCTTGGTCAGATTCATGCGGGGTCATGATACGTAGGCAATCTCCATAGGATTCGACCGTAACCCTAAGAAAAAAAGAAA
>NW_017676672.1:5209-37151 GCF_001879085.1 Nicotiana attenuata
GCCATGGGCAAACCTTTTGCAGAGGCGATTAAGATTGGTGAAATGGTGGAGAATGGTCTGAAGACAGGAAGAATCTTGAGTCAGTCGGCCATTAGGGCAACCTCCCAAGCCATCCAAGGCGGGTCTGGAGGAATGGCCAAAGGTAATAAGAAAGAGAAACGGTTATGGCAGCCTCAGGGGCAAGGAGGCATCGCACTCCCAGACCCATCTTCTCTGAAAGAACCCCTCAACATTATTACCCTCACCATGACATGGCTTATGCTCCTCAACCGTATGCGGTCATGAACGCTCAACCCTTCGCCCGGCCGCAGCCACATGCCAATAGAAATCAACCTCCATTCCCAAGAAATCAGCCTCCCCACCAGAACCACTATAATCCTCGACCTCCACAGAATAACTTCCGTCCTCGGGAACCACCCAGGAGACCAAACTTTACACCAATCGGTGAACCATACTCCAGTCTGTTCCCGAAGCTTGTTCAAATGAATTTGTTGCAGCCCATACCTCCAAACAGGCAAAATCCAGAATCACCATCCTACCAGGGAGCGTCCGATGTGCTTATCACTCAGGAGCTGAGGGGCATGATACGGAAAACTGTTGGACATTGAAACGAGCCGTAGAAGATTTGATAGAGCAGGGGAAGATAGTGCTGAGGGACGAGGAGGTCCCAAATGTGACCAACAATCCTTTGTCGGCCCACAATAATGGACCTGTGATTGGAATGATCTGTGAGGATAAAGAGTTTGATCCGGCATTAAAAGCCATCATTGCTATTGCTGACGCAGAAAGAAAGCCAAAGGTTGCCCCAAAGCAAGATGAAGGGGATAAGAAAAACAAAGTCACCAAGGCGGAGCTAGAAAACAAAGCTGAAGCCAGAACAGAAGCGATACCTCCCAAGGATGGAATTCTCTATGTCCCGCGGGGCCGCCAAGAAAAGCAACTGGTTGTGAGCACTCCAAAGAAATTTGAATTGAAAAGAGGAACACAAGTGTACGTACCCAAGCAAGCCTATGTGGTGCGGGGGACAATCAAACCACCTCGGCTGAGTGAGCCAGTGGTTATTGGACGCGTACCACAGAAGCCTATGACGAACCCTGCTGCGGTACCATGGAATTATCATCAGACGGTGGTTACGTACAAGGGTAAAGAGATCTTGGGAGAGCTGCTAGAAAAACCCCCCTGTTGAGAAATATTCAAATGTAGAGGAGGTAAACAATGCCACCAGAAGGCGTTTCCCGCCTAAGAAGCCTGTGAGTGCTGAGGAAGCAGAAGTGTTCTTTCAAAAAATGAAAATGGCCGATTATGAGGTGGTACATTTGTATGAAACTTTTGTCGAGCCTAAGTACAGTAGAGGGGAAGATGATGAGGTTTTCACGGCTGAAGAAAGTGAGGAAATACGTGGGGCAATGAGGAAAATGCTCTACGAAACCCACATGGTCCATCCGGGAGAGGGCACTAGCACCGCTGAGGTGCTATACATGACCAAGTGACAAGCTTCAAAACTGGAAGGCTACGCCATTCCCGATCAGGTGGGAGTCGCGGTAGACCCGTCCTGCTACTTTTTCTGCATCCCGAGTTATTCCAGGGTGTAACTCGGATGTTTCTTTTAGTTTCTTGTCTTTAAGTTCCCGAATGTGAACCCTGTTATCTTCAAAATTCCAAGAAATGAAATCAATATTTCATCGTTCATTTTTCTTTATCCTTTCTGATTTTGCTATTTTTCTCCTTCATTTCTTCTCTTTAGCTCTAATAATGTAGCTTTAAATAACATGACATGCTTGCGGACTTCATGCCTAGATCCCAAAATGCTGTCAGATTTCGAAATAATGAATCGAGAGTCGAAATGCAAAGAAGGTAACCTTGAGGAAATAAAACAAAGAATTGGAACAATTGAAGGAAAATTGGTTCGCGGGTTGGAAAGGTCCATACATTACAACAAAAGAGTGTGCTGTACTCAGGGCACATCCGGGCAGTTGTACCAACAAAGAATGGCCCGCGCTTACAACAAGAAGGTGCGTCCCAGGAATTTTGAAGTGGGACAACTTGTGTTAAGGCGCATTCTTCCACATCATCAGGAAGCAAAAGGAAAATTTGCTCCTAATTGGAAAGGTCCATACATCATCAGAAAGATATTGCCGAGAGGAGCATTGTATCTGGGAGACATCAAAGGAAATGATCCCGAAGCAGCTGTGAACGTGGATGCAGTAAAAAGGTACTATGTCTAGACTTTCTGCGGTGACGACTTTGTTCAATTGAGCATATGGAATTTCAGTATGTAATTTGAATAGGCATGTTCGTTTTGGAACCAGAAAATCTGCACTTATACACTAGGTTTGAGCGAACTTAACAGTCCAATTTAATTGATAATCACTCTAGTTTAATCGTTGCTCCTTACAATTGTTCGTATTGATTTGTAGTTCAGTAATTCCACGTGAACAAAAAAAAAATAGATGTTGCTGTTGATATGTGAAATGGTGCCCCAGTACTTCTCACTTAGATTTTCCAGTTTCATGCCTCATGTATAACGGTATTAAGTCGATATTCTAGCCCCCCTTGAATTTAATATTGAAACCGTCCCAAGTAGTAGGCCAAGTAGCAGGCCCAGTGGTGCTGCCTCAAGTCTGTTAATATGAAGGCTGAAATTGGGCCTGAAGCCCAGTTTATTGCTTTTATATTGGCGATGGTGATGAAATAAAATTGAACTATAAATTTGGGCTTTCGAGTTAGGTAGCGAATTCGAATTAAGAGGTTTTACCGTTTTGTTTGAATTCGGACTTGAATTTGAGGCCCGAATTTTGTAATGCTAATTAATTAGGCCCTTTTAGAGACAAATTCAATAGAAAATAATAGTTTGCTCTAGGATGGCCTTTAAAAAAAACAAAACGAGGTACGCTACGCCAAACGAAACCCATAAATTGTGTGGCCCTCTTTAAATGCTTATAATAAAATACTTAAAATTCGGGACGTGCCGTTTAGCGAATTTTCACGGCCTCCCGCAAAGATAATAACACGTTAGTTGCTTTAGGCGCGCTTTTTAATAATTTTACCTTCCTAAATATGGGTGTGCATTTCATGCAACCCAAATCCAAATCCCAAAACGTTGAATAAGAATGTGTCGAGGATCCGGGTGCATTTCATGTGACGTGATCCAAAAATATATTTTTTTAAACGACGTTCACTTGCTTAAAATATTTTTAAACTAAAAGCGGAAAACATTTCTAAAATTGCACTATAGAATGACATGTATTAAAATCAGATTTTTAGCCATTTATAATAATTTAAGTGACCGTGCTAGAACCACGGGATCCGGGGGTGCCTAACACCTTCCCTCGGGTCAACAGAATTCCTTACTTAGAATTTCTGGTTCGCAGACTTCGCTTGGAAAGTCGAAAATTTTCCTCGATTTGGGATTCAAGTTAAACCGGTGACTTGTGACACCAAAAGCCAATCCTATCCCAAGTGGCGACTCTAAACAAATAAATAATCCCATTTCGAATAATGTCACTTTAAATGAAAAAACTCCCTTATACATTTATCCCTCAGGGTATGTGTGTAAAAGGAGGTGTGACAGAGGTAACTTGCTCAATAATTTAATTTCGAGCATAATTTCTAAATTTCTATTCAAGACAGCTTATCTTGATAAGTTGGTTTACATCACAATTGGTTTAGCAAGATGATTTATTGAGTGCCTCCACTTAATAGTTAAATATTTGCTTATGAGAACAAAGTTTTGTATATCAGTTTGATATACGTTATATACGAAAGTATATTATTTTCTCAACTCACAAGTGGTTCAGGGTCAGGAACCAAATAATTCCATCTTATTATTATTGTGTGCGGTGTATATTTTGATTAACATCATAACGCAAAAAGATGGGTTCTCAAAGTTGAGGAAACAAGTTAGTTTTTCTAACATGAGGGGGAGACATGATAAACAGTTGAGAAAAAGTTACGTGGAATGAATTATCATTTCTACATCTAGATCCTCAAATAAGATAATATGAACTTGAAGTTCATGAAAAAATATTTCATGTGCAGTATATTGCAAAGCATGCCATACGCATTTACTAACCCAAAGAAAGTAACTATATTCCCGTTGCAAATGCTCCTATTAAGTCCTAGAAGGACAAAGTCCACGGTACGTTTAAAGCGTATAGACAAATTGGTTTCAAATAAAACTTCTTGATAAAGAAGATGATCAAATGATCAAAATGATCATAATAAAGGAGGCAAGTGACCTAGAAGATCACATGACATAACACTTCATAAAATCTCATGAGAGATTCAGGTACCTGAATATATGAATGAAGAGATACTATGTTATGTCTTTATGAAAAATAACGAGGTTGGAACCGATATAAAATATTTGTCGACGACATCTATGATAGCGCTAAATATATATATGAGGATCTTAAGTCTGGAGAAACAATTTCGAATAGAATTGGTTTCATATGAAAGGCATGTAGTTTTGAACATGTAGTTCAAACACTTGAAAGTATAAAGTAAATGATATGTGCAATCAGTTTTTGGTATCTTATTTGTCTAGCATGACATGAAAACTTGATATGCATCTAGAGTCCATTTATATGGCTTATATGACTTAACTTATGACAATCCATGAAGGATTTAAATCGCTTAAAGCATGTACAATTCTTGGTCCTGAAGTACCATATCCTAAACGCAATTTGTGCACATATGTATCTTGCTATAACTATAAGCATGATAATATGATAGCAAGAGTTTTCACCCCTATGTGATGATATTGAAATGACGATTCCAACAAGATCATATGAAGACAATACATCTCTATCAAGAATGATGTTTTCAAGGTGCAACATATTCATTGGAGTTTATATGGGTGATTTATTCACCAAGTCTCTGCCGACATCAACCTTCAACAAGCTAGTGCACAAGATTAGGATGTGAAGGCTTAAATATGTGAATTGATGCTCTCATCAGGGGGAGTTAATACGCATTGTACTCTTTTTTTCTTATAAGGTTTTGTCCCACTGGGTAATTTTCCTTGCAAGGTTTTTAATGAGGCAGCCAAAAGGCGTATTATTAGATATGTGTACTCTTTTTACTTCTCTATAATTTTTTCCCACTGGATTTTATTTTAGTTAAGGTTTTAACGAGGCACGTTATCTGTTGAGTAGACATTTAAGGGGGAGTGTTATAAATAGAATTTTATTTATGGTGACTGTCTATATTTAGAGAAATTCTAGGGTTTATTACTTGCTGGCTAAGTCACCCTCTCCCTATAAATAGAGGGTTCTATTCCATTGTAATTCATTCCAAAATCAATAAGAATTCTTTCTCCCTACTTTTCTCTGCAATACTATTTTTTTCTTTTATTGTTTCATTACAGTATTAGATTTTACGTTTTTGTTACCCTCTCTGGTCTGGTCAACACCTTCTTTTTCTTTTTCTTTTTCTTTGTCGGTGTTATAAACAATAAAAGAAGAAGAAGAATATTGCAGAGAAAAGTAGAGAGAGAGAATTCTTATTGATTTGGGATGAATTACAATAGAATAGAACCCTCTATTTATAGGGAGAGGGTGACTTAGCCACCAAGCAATGAACCCTAGAATCTCTCCAAATATAGACATTCACCATAAATACAATTCTATTTATAACACTCCCCCTTGAATGTCTATTCAACAGATAATGTGCCTCGTTAAAACCTTAACTAAAATAAAACCCAGTGGGAAAAAAATTCTAGAAAAAGAAAAAGAGTACACATATCTAATAATACGCCTTTTGGTTGCCTCGTTAAAAACCTTGCAAGGAAAACCCAGTGGGACAAAACCTTGTAAGGGAAAAAGAGTACAACGCGTATTAACTCCCCCTGATGAGAGCATCAATTCACATCTTTAAGCATTTGCATTCCAATCTTGTGCACCATCTTCAAAAGATCTTTGGTAGAGATTTGATGAACAAATCAGCCATATTAACTTGAATGAATATATTGCACCTTGAAATCATCATTCTTGATAGAGATGGATTATCTTCGTATGATCTTGTTGGAATCGTCAGTTCAATATCTTCACATAGAGGTGAAAACTCTTGCTATCATATTATCATGCATATAGTTATAGCAAGATATATTTGTGCACAAATTGCATTGAGGAAGTAGTACTTCAAGATCAAGAATTGTATATGCTTCAAGCAATTTAAATCCTTCAAGGATTGTCATATAAGTCATATAATGGACTTTAATTAGATGCATATCAAGTTTTCATGTCATGCTAGACAAATAAGATATCGAAAACTGATTGCACATATCATTGGCTTCATACTTTCAAGTGTTTGAACTGAAGGTCCAAAACTATATGTCTTTCGTATGAAACAAATTCTATTCGAATTGTGTCTCTTTCATTTGGCCAGTATTTTTGTGTCTATATTCGACATATTTAAGATCCTCATCTATACTTAGCGCTAATATAGATGTCGTCGACGAACATTTTATATCGGTTTCAATATTTTTTCATAAAGACATAACATAGAGATCTCTTCATTCATTTCAGGTACCTAAACCTCTCCTGAGATTTAATGAAGTATTATGTCATGTAATCTTCTAGATCACTTGCCTCCTTTATTATGATCATTTTGATCATTTGCTCATCTTCTTTATCAAGAAGTTTATTTGAAACCGATTTGTCTATATGCTTTAAGCGTACCACAGACTTTGTCCTTCTAGGACTTAATAGGAGCATTTGCATTGAGAATATAGTTACTTTCTTTGGGTCAGCAAATGAGTCCGGCATGCTTTGCAATATATTGCAGATGAATTATCCTTTTATGAACTTTAAGTTCATATTATCTTAATCGAGGATCTAGATGTACAAATGATAATTCATTCCACGTAACTTTTTCTCAACTGTTTATCATGTCTCCCCCTCATGTTAGAAAAACTAACTTGTTTCCTCAACTTTGAGAACCCATCTTTGTGTGTTATGGTGTTAATCAAAATATACACCGCACATCAATAATAATAAGATGGAATTATTTGGTTCCTGACCCATAACCACTTGTGAGGGGAGAATGTAATATACTTTCGTATATAACCTATATCAAACTGATATAGATAACTTTGTTCTCATAAGCAATAGTTTAGCTATTAAGTGGAGGCACTCAATAAATCATTTTGCTAAACACTGTGATGTAAACCAACTTATCAAGATGAACTTCTTGAATAGAAAATCTGGAAATTATGCTCGAAATTAAATTATTGAGCAAGTTACCTCGCAAATACCATGTTGCGGGTTATTAATAATCACACATGTAACCATCTCATAGATGCATCTTATGTGGTATACATGGCAGGTGAATGGGCCTATATTCACCTTTGATATTTCCAGCATTCATGGGATTCAATCCCAATTTTAATTGGTATATTAATTAATGAGAACAGGCAACATAATAGAATTCGTAAAGAACTTTCTAGTTCTTTAATATTTACCCATGTGAATTCTCTTTTATTTTTGCACATCATACTTAAATGATATGGGTAAACCAATTATGCCAACTGAATAAATTATCAATATTGATAAACTTCAGATTTACACCATGACGTGTGTAATTATCAATAAACTCCAAGTTTATTATGATATGGGTTTTTATATCAATAAACTTCCTTTTATTGTGGCATTCTTTTGTTTGTGTAGTACAAACTGGAGAATAAAGCGGGTAGCTTTTCACATACATATTACCCCGCTACAAGTTGTAGTAATAGAAGATATTAAATCTTTCCTTTATTTATAGTCTCAATATAATCAATCGCTTTCGCGTATACTTTGGAAACTGAATAAGTTTCTTTGAGACTTACTACAACACAATACCTTATTGGTAATCAATTTTGTTTCTCCAAAATAGTATAATTGGCTCTTGCAGAGTTCTCAATTAATTTTGTAGTACCACATATTCATCAACATCCATATGGTGAATATCTCTTTTAAAGAGAAAGTTATACCATTATGGTTATGGTCAAAATTATGTGCAAGATATGTTTCTTGCATTACCATTGTCTTTTAATAATCACAATGCCAAAATATTTTGGCGTACAATAAGTACGTGACCAATGACCATTTATGCCATAATAATGACATTATTTTCTTATTTCCTCTCAAACCTCCTTCTAGAGGTGAGCGTGGTATATTCACTACCACTAGCACGTTCATATTCCTCCAAGAATGAATATGTATTCATAAATCAGATGTTGTCACATTCACATCATGAATGGACCATAATCATCTATATGTGCTTTATAAAATCTCATGTCAAATCGATGACAAATATTACTTTCAGAGAGTGAAGGATTATTTTGAGAATCCTTATTATTCTCATTATCACAATGATGACGATTATAATTTCGTCTATTGCCACGTCCACATCCATTGATACCTTCATGGTAATAATTTTGTCTTCTTTCAGACTTGTCACATATTGCTATCACATTCTCTTAAGGGAATGAGAATGGAGCAAATTCAATGGGACGGGTTTTCAATTCTTTGCCCACAATCATGGCAAGGGATAACTATTTTACCACTTTGGGTGGTTATAATTTCTTACTAACTCCATTAGAGTTATAATCAAAATTTATTGTCTTTGCTCGTATTTAAAATCAAATTATAGAATGTCAAGAATCTAAAAGAGAAAAATAAAGTAAAATACTTACCTTAAATCCAGAATTTAATCATGAAGGAAGTTCATGGAACAATTGACAACCATTATGCTCCATCCCAAAACTTCTACTCAATTGGTTAGAGTCTCGTGCTGATAACGTATTATAAAACAATAAAAGTAGAAGAACAATATTGCAGAGAAAAGTAGAGAGAGAGAATTCTTATTGATTTGGGATGAATTACAATAGAATAGAACCCTCTATTTATAGGGAGAGGGTGACTTAGCCACCAAGTAATGAACCCTGGAATCTCTCTAAATATAGATATTCACCATAAATACAATTCTATTTATAACAGTCGGGAAATTATATGCGAAAGCAAACTTAATCTTATGTACATTACTTCACAGTTTCACATCTTAGCAGCTTAAATTTAAACATTTATTGGTAGAGATTAGTTGTACTAATACTTTTCATTTTCCTTAACTGAAAAATCATTTTTAAAGAATTGGTCTAGAATTTGAAATCTTGTACTAGCAACTATCCCGATTCAAAAAAACAAAAACTTGCTAACGCACATCGAATATTTAGAAAATGCTGCGTCTTTTTTATGGGATTTTTACCTAGCTATACTATATTAGAAACTTATTTACATATATTCTCTATGTTTTGTAGTTTTTAATAAGTATCTAGGTTTTTCTTACAAATTGTATACGTTGCTCCTTAAAAGGCTCTCACCCCATTATTAGTGCCTTCAATTAAGGGATTCAGTTACACCCTTTTATTTTTTTCCTCTCTTCTCTTCTCTCTCTCCTTTTTTTTTTACATCAAAATTCTTTAATCTACAGTCAGAATCTCCATCTTCTCTCTCCCATAATTGACGACTTTATATTATTAAAAAACATTCAGAAATGTATGATAATTGTATCATAATTGTATTTGAATTGTATCATATACATCAATGACTAAAATATAATTGTATCATACTTGTATCACAATTGTATCTAACTTGTATCTGGTACATTAATACCCAAAATAGTAACCGATATAGTATTAATAAATTAATATACAATTATCATACCCGTGGTACAAACTGTGAAATTCGTCACGATCTCACAACTGCTCGTAACAATATACAATGAATATACAATTATCATACATTTGTAATACAATTCATGCAACAATTATGATACATATACAATTATAACACAATCGCGATACATTTTTGAAAAATTGTGATAAATTATGATCTTCATCTTCTTCAAGTTTCAATCACAACTCTATACTAAAAATTTTAATATAATCGTATTATAGTTGTATTAGTATTGTATCGAGTATTGTTTTGGATATTAATGTATCATATACAATAAAGATTTTAGAAAGAAAGAAAACAAGATTCAAAACTTACCGACTACTTGGTTCTAGAGCAATGTTCCAAATTCTATCTACATTGTATCAATAAGAAATAGGGATTTAGGGTTATTAGTAAGAAAGAAAAATTGAGTTTGAAAACCTTTGGAAAAGGAAAAGAATTGAAAATTAAAGAGAGATTTTGGGTGATTATTAAGAAAGAGAGAAAAAAAGAAATAGAATCTTAAATGTAGGGGAGGTTATTGAAAATGGGTTTAGGTGTCATGTAACTGACATGCTACAATTAAGGTATCTAAATTTTTTTTTTCTTTCTTTTTAATGATTTTGTATGTAACTTGTAAATATAGATATACAAAGTAATTAATAAGGAACCTAAATAAAGGTGGTAAAAATCCCCTTTTTATGTATTAGATTTTACGTTTTTGTTGCCCTCTTAGGTCTGGTCAACTTTCTTTTTCTTTTTCTTTTTCTTTGTCGGGAAATTATATGCGAAAGCAAACCTAAACTTCTGTACATTAGTTCAGAATTTCACATCTTAGCAGCTTAAATTTAAACATTTATTGGTATTAGTTGTACTAATACTTTTCATTTTCCTTAGCTGAAAAAACATTTTTGAAGAATTTGTCTAGAATTTGAAATCTTGTACTAGCAACTATCCCCTTCAAAATAAATTCAAGAAATAATAATAATAATAATAATAATAATAATAATAATAATAATAATAATAACCAAGCGCAAAATTATGTACGTCCATGTAGAGCTTCAATTTCATACCCAATTTATAGCTAATCAACTTCCTAGTGTAAATTTTCCATACTAATTACTAGGGGCGTACAAAGAAAACCGACAAATTGCACCAACCCGATAATCCGAATCAAACCGAGAAAAAAAACCCGACTATGGTTTGGTTTGATTTGGTTTGGTGTTGAAAAAAAAAACCCGACCATAACTGGTTTGGTTTGGTTTTAACTAAAGAAAGTCAAACCGAAATCAAACAAACCCAACATTACATATATAGAAATTTTAGATATATTTAATATATAACTATGATGAGTCGATCCACCTACACGTCTTGCTTTTACTGTTATATCGGGAGTTACTCCACGTATTGCTTGACGTAAAACGGATAGTGGATTTGTTTCTGTCTTTTGTTGAATCTTTTTCACGGCTCGATAGATAATTTGATAAGCCAATGATTTTTTTCCGTGTTTCAGAATACGGTTAACCAACATGTTAACTAATCGATTACGATAAATTGGATCGGATTTTGCTGTTTTTTTTTTACTGCAGTACCTCGACGTGACATGAGCGTGAAAGGGGTTCAAGAATCAGTTTTCTTTTATAAGGGCTAAATCACTTATTTTGGCTTTTTTACCCCATATTGTAGGGTGGATCTCGAAAGATATGAAAGATCTCCTCCAAGCCGTACATACGACTTTCATCGAATACGGCTTTCCGCAGAATTCTATATGTATCTATGAGATCGAGTATGGAAANTAAGAAGGTAAGAAATGGAGCTAAGAAGAAGAAGGGCAGTTAGTCAGAGAGAGAGAGAGATTTGGGAATTTTCTGTTTTATTGCTTCTAACCTCTAATATACAGTAACCGACATTTACTATACTAACCATCTAACTACTTTACTAACTAATTACTCTTCTAGAAGAGTACTAATATAATTACATGGTGTACAACTATGTATTTCAATACTCCCCCTCAAGTTGTGAATG
This sequence comes from Nicotiana attenuata, assembly GCF_001879085.1. Classification (NCBI taxonomy): domain Eukaryota; kingdom Viridiplantae; phylum Streptophyta; class Magnoliopsida; order Solanales; family Solanaceae; genus Nicotiana; species Nicotiana attenuata. The sequence continues at coordinate 16,930 of NW_017676672.1, forward strand.
AAAGATGTTTTTCATTCCCAACTTGGATAAAAGAACCATGTGCTGCTGACGTCCCAATGCCTTTGTTAGAATATTTGCAGGTCGACATTGAGTAGCAATATAGGCTGTTCTTGTTGAGTTGTGTCCCACGTCGGTGGGTTATGGTTATCTTGATCTCCTTATATGGTCTTGGGCAATCCTCACCTCATAAGCTAACTTTTGGGGTTGAGTTAGGCCCAAGGTCCATTCTTATCATGGTATCAGAGCTAGGCCCATCCCAACTTATTGCTACCGATGTTGGGCCCCTATTTATATTGTCCACGCTCCAGTTGCAGGCCTAGGCGTGAGGGAGGGTGTTGAGTTGTGTCCCACATCGGTGGGTTATGGGTATCTCGGTCTCCTTATATGGTCTTGGACAATCCTCACCTCATAAGCTAGCTTTTGGGGTTGAGTTAGGCCCAAGGTCCATTCTTATCAGTTCTGATAAATCCTTGCTGAATTTTTTCCTTGATAAAATGGCAATCTATCTCTATGTGTTTTGTTCTTTCATGATACATAGGATTTGCTACAATTTGCAGTGCAGCCTTGTTGTCACAGTATAGCTCCATAGGTGAAGTCAGATTTACTTGCAGTTCCTCTAATAGTCCCTTCAACCATACTAGTTCAACAATTGTGCTTGCCATGCTCCTGTACCCTGCTTCTGCGGAGCTTCTTGAAATGGTGTTCTGCTTCTTTGTCTTCCAAGAGATGAGTGAATTTTCTAGTCTTATATAGTACCCTGTCACTGACTTTCTTGACATAGGACATGAGGCCCAATTGAGTCACAAAATGCATGTATCTGCTCTTCACTCTTACTGGGCATAAGTAATCCCAAACCTGGCTGCTGCTTAACATACCTCACTACATATAGTGCTACTTCATAGTGTGATCTTTTTAGTACATGCATTAACTGACTAAGGCACTGGACTGCATATGAAATGTCAGGTCTGGTGATTGTGAGGTATTGTAGCTTCCCTATGAGTCTCTGATAACTCCCCCTGTCTACTAATTTTTCATCGTGGTTGCCAGTGTTAGTGCATTCATCAAACTCCACACTTGTGAGCTTCAAATTTTGTTCCATAGGTGTGTCTTTTGGTTTTGATCTTGCTAAACCGATTTCTGAAATCATCTCAAGTGCCTATTTCCTTTGTGACATAAGTATCCCTTCCTTTGATCTAGCAAACTCAATTCCTAGGAAGTATCTTAGTTCTCCTAGATCCTTTAGCTTGAAATTCTGTTGAAGTGAAGCTTTAGCCTGGTTTATTTCCTCTAAATCATTTCCTGTTACCAAGATGTCATCCACATATACAAGGACTAAAACAAACTTATTGTTGACAAGTCTAGTGAATAGAGAATATTCATGCTTGCTTTGTTGAAAACCAGCAGTGGTGAGGGCTTGTGTGAGCTTAAGGTTCCATTATATTGAGGCTTGTTTCAACCCATAAAGGGATTTGAGTAGTCTGCACACTTTGGACTCCCCCTGACTACCAAAGCCCAGGGATAATGTCATGTAAACCTCCTCATCAAGATCTCCATTAACGAATGCATTGTGCACATCTGATGTTTTATACGTCAATACCACACAAGAGGGGGGGTGATTTGTGTGGTACCCAATTTTGCGCTCTAGAAGAACCTGGTTCTTCTAGGTATTAACTCTACTGTTTGCGGAATAATAAGTACATAAAATAAAGAACACAGAGATTTTTACGTGGAAAACACCTGGCTCAAAAGGTGAAAAAATCACGACCTACTACTAAGTAGGATTTTCCCAAACTTCCACTAAAATCACTGAGCCAAAACAGCATTTACAAAACTCTTGTAAACGGAAGGATTAACTCTAATCCCGTTGTAGCACACAGCCTTAACTGTTGCGACAACTTCAAGTTAGCATATAACTTGAATACTCTAAGTACCTAATATAATTGCTTCTATAAAAGCTGAAAGGTACAAGTTTAAATCACATACTACAATTGAACTAGAATAAAAGAAAGACACAATTGAATTGGTTCTTCTATCTCGTCCAAGTAGCTTCAGGAATGCACACTCAAATCTCACATAAATTGCTTACAAAATTGCCTCGCTCTTTTGCTCTCAATTTAGTTTAACTTCTGCGTTTGTGCAATGTCTGTAAAAGAGAACAATCACTATTATTTAATGAGTTAGTAATTTGAGTTTGATTGAGACTCAATTGCTGATCTTCCATCGAAGTTGAGTCCTTGAACAACACAAACTCCAACACTATTTTTTATCCGAATTGTGTTCTCTTCACATAAGGAGACTTTCTCCCCTTATCCAATAAGCAACCTTTTCGATCAGATTCAGGAGATATTGCTGCTTGATCAATGAGAATTATCTCCTTCACGTGCATCTCACATGTGTAGATTGATCATCACTGTGCTTCACATGATGGACCTGGTCCATGACTGAGTTCATTTGTCATTCTTCAAAACTTTACCTGTTCTTGGGCCAACAAATTCCCCCTTTTTGATGATGACAAACTCTGTGCTTTTTACTGATCAAAAGACATGTAAGAACTCAGCTTAAATTTAAACATTTATTGGTATTAGTTGTACTAATACTTTTCATTTTCCTTAGCTGAAAAAACATTTTTGAAGAATTTGTCTAGAATTTGAAATCTTGTACTAGCAACTATCCCCTTCAAAAAAAATTCAAGAAATAATAATAATAATAACCAAGCGCAAAATAATGTACGTCCATGTAGAGCTTCAATTTTCATACCCAATTTATAGCTAATCAACTTCCTAGTGTAAATTTTCCATACTAATTACTAGGGGCGTACAAAGAAAATCGACAAATTGCACCAACCCGATAATCCGAATCAAACCGAGAAAAAAAACCCGACTATGGTTTGGTTTGATTTGGTTTGGTGTTGAAAAAAAAAACCCGACCATAACTGGTTTGGTTTGGTTTTAACTAAAGAAAGTCAAACCGAAATCAAACAAACCCGACATTACATATATAGAAATTTTAGATATATTTAATATATAAATATACTTATTGTGATGTAATTCATAAATATTTCTTAAACTTTTTCATAATTTTATCTTTTAAGGTATTATTAGTTCAAGGTTGGACTTAGAACTTTTGAATGTTCCAATAACTTTTAGGAATTTTTACCTCCTATAGCAAACCTTTATACCTTATTTATTATAAATAAATACCGTGTTATAAAATTATATTATATAACTACCTTTTAGGTTTTATAGCGAATTATCTATTTATGGTCACTTCCTACTGTTAAGCCATTTAAATACGATGTGAAATATTTTTCTCTCTTATAGTTTCTTTTCTCTCTCTCCCAATAATATCGGTATTGTATACAATTTTGTTAAACCCACGTTCTCTCTCCACTATCTCTCTCCCAACCCAGTATCTTCCCCATGAATACAGCCTCCATTATCAACTGATTCATCTCCATTCTCTCTCTTAATTTTCAAAATTGTTTGCCCAAAAAAGTTGTGGTAAGTGTTAAACTTGTTAGTTTTTCGCTGGCACATGTATTATTCTGTTTATTTGTACTTTTTTTTTTTGTAAAAACAATCACCATTGTTATCCTTTTACAGAAAACTCGAATTTTCTTCTTCAATGGCTGATTCAACTCCTTACAAGAGGGCTATCCGAGGTATACCGACCAAAGCACTAAATTTCGAAGGGCCATCTTTCAATTTGCAAATCACGCAAGCGGAACATGTATTTGCAGGTTCACCAGCAAATACAGTAGCGGAAAAGAGAACAAAAATACGCAATGACACATTGAAACAAGCCCAATTTGAGAAATTTCCGAAAGAATCAACACTTTCACTGTTTGTTTTTAGATGTATTTAGATATATTTGGATGTATTTAGATGACTTCCACGGTTGTACTTATGAATGTGTTATGTATTTCAAATACATGTATTTATCTGTATTTTACTGATAAATAGTTATTACAGTGACTTACACTGTTTGTTTTTAGATGTATTTAGTTGTATTGAGATATATTTAGATGTATTTATAAGACTTCCATTGTTGTACTTATGAAAAAGTTATGTATTCCAAATACATGTATTCATCTAAAATGAGTACATGTTTTGAAAATCTACAGAAGATCGCAACAGAAAAAGGAGGGATTGAGAATCTAGGGATTGCTCTGTTTTGTGGTCTTTTTCGGCTGGAAAATCTTTTCTTTAACGTGAAATACAGATTTTGCATGTTATAATTGAGTTAGTTGAGTTATATTAGTAGTCTCTCGCGTTAATTGATTCACTTACCGTTTTAAACAGCTAAAAATACCATTTTTTACGCAGTTTACGTTACTGTATTCACAAATACAGCTCGCAAATACAATCGAATACAACTGTTGCTTAGCTAGACTCCCCTGTTTCACACCGAGTTTTGCTACTCTATTCATGAATACAGTAGCTTAAATACATCGAATACACTCTATAACAATTGAAAACATAGCTATATGAGGTAATTTAGTAAATGGTAGCTATAGCTAGCTAATAACCACTAAACAATAGTGGTTTGTGAAAATTACTCTAAGTTTTATAGCCATTAATATAGGTAACTTAAATAATGCTAACAAAAGTTTAAATCAAAATCAAATCAATACTAACGCTAACAAAAGACATTCAATTCAATACTAGGAACGACAATGTATTGAATATCTATTTTTTGTTTTGCAATGATTTAGATAAAAATGCATAACCTATTTTATTTTTTCTTTAGCGTTTTGTCATGTAATTAATTAATACTCCCTTATTAGTCTACTTATTTGGCATGACTTAGTACTTTCAGATTATGTTTATTTTTATTATGACTTTTTAATTAGCAATATTTATATTACATAATTTTATTGTCTTTATTGTTGAATATTTTAGGATAATGCCACGACACATCTCATATTTTATATTATCTTCTTGAAAAATACCTTATATAGTTGTATCTTACATGGATTAAAGAATTTTTTTTAGCACAAGTTATATCTTTTGTGCTACGAAGATTTTACCGGAAAAAAACCCGAATAACCCGAAAATCCGAGATCGAAAAATCCGAATTTTATTGATTTGGTTTGATGTTTAGATTTAATAACCCGACACAATTGGTTTGGTTTGGTAATTGCAAAATTCGAACTAACCCAACCTATGTACACCCCTACTAATTACCCTAAAACGAGAAAAAGGTTAAAACACGATTATTTTGAGATACTGGAGTGAATACGTACGCTACATATTATAAAATTTTCCTCTCCTATTGTGACAAATAATTACTTTAATGAGTTGTGACCAAAGATTCTTGACTTTATTTAATCCTTATTCTTGATTAAAGCCTATTGTTTAGATCCACTAGTAATTACAAGATTTTACCTATCCGTTCGCTTAAGGCAGGTTCAACAAATAGAAACTAGTCTTAAATGTCAAAAAATTGATCAATATACTCGGCTAATTATATTAAACCAAGAAATATCACGTTGAAACATCACTATCCTAATTCCAAATGCATGGTACATTTAATTCTAATTTGGTGAAGAAAACAAAAACTTAAGTTTTATTTCATCAAAAACATAAGCTTAGAACTCTATATAAAGAGACTAAGATTAACCAGTCCTTCCCACGACTCATAAAGCAAAGAGCTATTGTCTAGCTACCAATGGCCTCTAAATTATTATTTGCATTTGTCTGCATTCTTCTTCTCTCCATTTCTGCACAGAGCTACACTCGTCGTGCTCGCGATCCTTGTAAAGAAATGATATTTTACTTTCACGATATTGTTTACAATGGTGAAAATTATAAGAACGCGACTTCAGCCATAGTTGGCGCGCCAGAATGGGGAAACAGGACCATAATGGCAAGTCCTAACAATTTTGGGGACTTAATTGTGTTTGATGATCCAATTACACTCGACAACAATTTACACTCAACCCCAGTTGGAAGGGCACAAGGCATGTATTTTTACGATCAAATGGACACTTTTAGTTCTTGGCTTGGTTTCTCTTTTGTGTTCAATAATACTGATTATAAAGGAAGCTTGAATTTTGCTGGTCATGACCCTTTGATGAACAAAACTAGGGATATTTCAGTAATTGGTGGAACTGGTGATTTTTTCATGGCTAGAGGAATAGCAACTTTGAGCACTGATGCATTTGAAGGAAGTGTTTATTTTCGACTTCGCGTCCATATTAAGTTGTATGAGTGTTGGAAATTGCTCTAGTTCCTCATTTTTTTTCTTTATTTGCATGTTAATCTTTGTTGAAGGATGACTTCAACTTATAATAAAGGGTCATGAAACATTTCTTGCTTTTTATTTTGTTGTTTTTCCATGAGTTGTGTATTTGTGCGGTCTATGAGAGTTTGAATTTGAGATAAGCCTTCAGAAAGCATAATAAATAAAATCGTGGAAATAATTTTTTTTGCTTTTGACAAATTAATATGTTCTCAATCCTCATTATGTTAGGGTTTCGTTTGTGAGGTAACGCATTTTAAGGTAATGCGCCCTCATCTTTCTTTCTCTTTTTCTGTTTAGTCACGTAACGCAATTTCACCAAATTAACTAGTTCTTTTCTTGAAAATTTTTATAAACTAATCCCTTATGTTTGGGGGTTGGTTTAAAATAGTCTTTTCAATATGCATCTGAACAATTTTAGTCCTTTATTTTTATTAAAAAACATATAAATAATCTATATGTTTTATCGAGTCCTAGAAATGGGAGAAGAACTATATGGGTGCCAGAGACGATTGGAGTCTCTTCACCTTTAATTAAAGGTTTTAAATTCGAGTCCTAGAAATGGAGAATTTTTGATAAAGAATGTTTTATCGTTTTAGTAGGCCTACCCAACACGAATTCCAATTAATTGGAAGGCTGTAAATTTTGCCCGGCTCTTTGATGTCTTATAGGCAATTCCTAACCCAATTTATGAGCATAATAATATGTAAAATGAACAAATAAATAAATTACAATATTATACTGTAAGGCTTTAGCAATTAGCATCTTGTTTTGTCATCAAAATTAGTGATATGTGCGGAAATTATTTTGTTCGTTAGTCTTAAAAGAGTTTAACTTCTCAATTCTCATAGTACAAGTTTTTTGCACAATTAAGTCATCTATAAATAGTACTATTAACTAGCGGTGTGTATAAATTAGGCTCCCATTTTACCATAGATTTTTGGATTTATTTTTTCAAAAAAAAAAAAAAAAAAAATTGAAAACATTGTTTGTTTATGAAATATGATCGTATTTTGGAGGAAAAAAATTCAAAAATTTTCAAGTTTTCAAAAACTGGTTTACGGCAGTTTTTGGGTGAAAATTTTTCTTTCACTCACTGAACTTCAACTTTTCTTCAAGTAAAATGCATGTTCATATACAACTTCAACTTTTCTTCAAATAAAATGCATGTTCATACATAACTTCAACTTTCAAAAATTATTTTTCAATACAACTTCAAAAACTTTTGTTTCAAGTTTTAATCAAATCTATGTCCAAACGCTAGCTAAATCTGTCTCACAAATACATCTGCATTGACTTGTTTCCTGCATGATATTTATGTACGTCTACTAGACATTATTATACTACATTCCATGGTGTAATAAATAAGCTAACCTGCTTAATTATTTGCTGAAATGATTTTTTTTCAGTTCAACCTTTGTTTGTATTTTTTTTTTTTTAAAAGAACTTCAGAAAAGGTTGGGATTTTATATTAGGTTTTACGTTTTGTTATTGGTCAACTTTCTTTTTCTTTTTTTATTCGGGAAATTATAAGTGAAAGCAAACCTAATTTTCTATGCATTAGTTCACATATTAGCAGCCAAAATTAAGACATATAGTGGTAGTGATTAGTTGTACTAATACTTTTCATTTTCCATAACTAAAAGAATCATTTATAAAGAAGGAAAAAATGACACCGTATAGCCGCTAAAATAATTGCTGAAAAAAAGTATAAATTTTGTATATATACATTCTGTATGTTATATACAAAAATTATACAAATTTTATACACTTTTTCGGCTACCAGATGTAAATAGTTTCTGGCGCGGGTTAAAAGTGATAATACCCCTACAAAGAATTGCGACTTTAGCCCACAATTTTTATATGTATAATTGTATTAGACTTTATTTCAAATCTTGAAAAACGACGTCCAAACTTTATACTTCAAAGGGAAAAATTGAGTGCAAAACTATGTCCATCTAAAGCTTCAAATTTTCATGCTCAATTTTTAGCTATTCAACTTCCTAATAAAAACTATATAACCCTAAGTTAACCCTTTAACTTGAAAAGGATAAATGCAATTATTTGAAATATGTTATGGAATTCGTGATAGGGCTGTGCATGGATCGGATCGGATCGGATTTAACACATTTCGGATAGGATCGGATTTAGCACATTTCGGATCGGATTGCGGATTTCGGATTCTAAAAAATGCAATCCGAATCCGATCCGAATTAATATCGGATTGGATCGGATTTTAAATTTTGGATCGGATCGAATTTTCGAATTTCGGATCAGATTATTATGCCTCAAAGTTGCAAACTCATATGTATATTTTCTTTGTAAAAGAGGCAATACAGTAAGAAAATTCATGTTTCTGCAATTATAAGAGTACTATGATGCCAATATAGCTAAATCCATCAATTGTAAAGGTAATAATGTCACGACCCAAAATCCATTAAGGGTCGTGATGGCGCCGGACACCACTGTCACGCAAGCCAACATCAAATAATTAGTTAAATTCTCATTTTAGTATTTTTAAAATCATTTCTTTTCCTTTCATTAAACAATAACTGACGGACTTCACCGAGTAAATAATGATGTCTTTAACAAATTTAAATACTAAATAATTCCATAGTCATCCCAGAACCCGGTGTCACAAAGTGCATGAGCAATTTCTAGGAAATAAAATGTAATACAATAACTGTCCGGAATACGGATTGGACAAAAAATAAAATACAATACTCTGAAGGAGACCCTGCTGGCTGCAGGTCGTCTCGAGAGATGCAGCTCACCTAAGTCTCCGTATCAAACATGCTGCTGCGCCCAACGAGGCCAATGGACATACGTGTGCCTGTGCAACAAAAATGCACAGCAAGTGTAGTATGAGTACGAAAGCAATGCGTACCCAGTAAGTATATCGTCTAATCTCGAAGAAGTAGTGACGACAGGTCGACTTTGGCACTTACTAGTGGTCCAATAATAATGATGTAAAAATTCGTGGATTTTATAAGGTGACTGCAAACTTAATAAGCATGAAGCAGGTAATCAATTCTTTGGTTAATAGAAATTTCCAAGTTCATATTTCATCATTTATTAATTTATCTCAGGCCAGGGAGATAATATCCAATTTTGTAAATCTTAAGGCAAGCAATACAAGCATGCACAAATCATGCCGAGGTCGTACGACGCGAATTACCCCGCTCGCGAATTATACATGCGACGGGGTCAAATATAAATAAAAGAATAACCACACTCGCGAATCATACATGCGACGCGGGTACACATAGATACACACATTCAAACAGTCAATCAAGACTTCATCAGGGAAACAATTACCCAAGGAAATGACAACTTCTCTTTTAACAGTCAAGAAAGTGATGTTTAGCCTTTTAGAAATTATTTACCAAGTTCGATATGATTTGAGCTTCTTAAATTGTCAATAAAATTACAAGTACGGCAAGTAAAGCATGCTTTTGGGTCCTAGACTACCCGGACTTAAGCATAATAGTAGCTACGCACGGACTCTCGTCACCTCGTGCGTGCGTAGCCCCCATAAATAGGAGCACATATTTACTTATTTCACCTATGGGGTTAATTCCCTCTTACAAGGTTAGAAAGGAGACTTACCTCGCTCCGAAGTTCCATAACCGGCATTCCACGCCCTTCCGATGACTCTAATCGATACACAACGCTCCAAAACTAGCCAATACTTATGCAAACTCATTAATATATGCTCATTTACTCATTATAATCCAATTTATAATAATTTCTAACCCCGATCGAAAAGTCGATAAAAATCACCCTCGGGCCCACTTGCCCGGATTCCGAGATTTTTCGAAGATAAACTTTACCCATAACCTCACGAACTCAAATATATAAATTACTCTCAATCCCATGTCCAGTTTCGTGGCCAAAATCAAAAATATAAATTTCTAGGTTTTGCTTCCAAATTCCATAATTTCTCCAAATTTCCATGACTAAATCCATATATAAACCTTGTATATAACTCAAAACTAGTGGAAACCACTTACCTCATGCTTGGTGATGAAAATAGCACTCCAAAGTTGCTCCAAAATCGGCTCTCATAGAGGAAATGGGGATGAAATGAGCCCAGCCCCCGGCTTTTAAAAGACAATGCCCAGCGATTCTTCGCACCTGCGGTCACTTGACCGCTTTTGCGGTTCCGCAGGTGCGGACAAAGCACCGATTCTGCGGTCCAGGGCTTCCAGCCCATTTCCGCTTCTGCGCCTTCTCTTCCGCAGGTGCGGTCTCGTTTCTGCGGCGAGATGACCGCATCTGCGGTCCCAGCACTCCCAGCCAAAATCGCATTTGCGACCCTCATGGCTGCTTCTGCGGCTCCGCACCTGCGGTCAAAACCTCGCAGGTGCAGTTACACCAGATGACAGCAGCCCTCAGCCTTTCTTCCAAGTCCAACTCGATTTGTTTACCATCCGGATTCCACCCGAGGCCCTCTGGGCCTTAGCCAATTATACTAACACGTCCGAAAACACATCACGAACTTAGTCGAGCCTTCAAATAACATCACACAACGTCAAAATCACGAATCACAACCCAATTCAAGCTTAATGAACTTTAGAACTTCAAACTTCAACATTCGATGCCGAAACCTATCAAATCACGTCCGATTGACCTCAAATTTTGCACACAAATCATATTTGACATTACGGACCTACTCCAACTTCCAGAATCGAAATCCTACCCCGATATCAAAAAGTCCACTTTCGGTCAAACTTCTCAAAAACCTTCAAATTTCTAACTTTAGCCAAATGACTCCAAAATGACCTACGGACCTCCGAATCCACTTCCGGACGCGCCCCCAATACCAGAATCACCATACGGAGCTATTCCCAGACTCAGAATCCCAAACGGACATCGATAATACTGAAATGCACTTCAACCCAAACTTATGAAATTCTTCCAGAATGCTAACTTCCACAATAGGCGCTAAAACGCTCCCGAGTCATCCAAAACCCGATCCGGACATACGTCCAAGTCCAAAATCATCATACGAACCTGTTGGAACCTTCAAATCCCGAATCCGAGGTCTTTCACTCATAAATCAGACCTTAGTCAATTATTTCAACTTAAAGCTTCCGAAATGAGAATTTTCTTTCCAAATCAACTCCAAACTTTCCGAAATTCAATTCCGACCATGCGTACAAGTCATAATACCTGAAGTGAAGCTGCTCATGGTCTCAAACTGCTGAAAGACGCGCGAGAGCTCAAAACGACCGGTCGAGTCGTTACATTCTCTCCCACTTAAACATACGCTCTTCCTCGAACGTGCTAAGAACTGCGCTGGAGTTGTCTGAAATCACTGTTAAACACCTCGTGCACCTACCCATGCTACTACAACTCAGTTGAGCACATTAGCTCGAGCAAATCTGAAGATATTCTCTTTTATTCAAGCAAATAAGCTTAGAACCCAATTCAAACACCCGAAATTCTCTGTAAGGCCTGCTTCCAACCTACGAACACCGTATCAATCGCTGCACGATGCAACGATACATGATTGCATACCTTTGCTGAATTCACACTTTGCATTGCATAACCCACATGACCATAATAACATCCTCTGATAACAATAGCCGAAACTCCACGAATCTGATGCTCCCAACACAACTCGTGACATATATAAATCTTGTCCCAACTTTTACAATACCTCCACGACGGAAGAGATGTGTAGAAATTCATAACCAACTGTCGAGTCAACCAAATCATTGAGGCTACACTCCTGACAAGAACCACTACCTCATTTTGAACCAAATAATGGTATTTGCTCTTTCATATACTTCATATAATCCGATCGCACTGATCCTAGATCCAATAATCTCGTCTCACCCAGTACGAGCTGCTCAGGCAATAAGCCACCCCGGACATGACCAAAAGTCTCATATGATGCCACAATGCGCCAATAAGCTATAAGCTCGAATGTGATACATAAGGAGAACGAACTCTGGAAGGGACTACTCAACTCACGCAACTAATTAGACAACCGAAAAGGTGATATAAACCTTCCACAGAAAATGGGAAACAAAAACACACAAAAATAAATGTAGGGCACTATACTCGACATCACATTGTTGCGGCGTGCAACCCGATCCAAACAACATACCCGTGGCGGCGTGCCACCCGATCCACACAACATACCTGTGGCGGCGTGCCACCCGATCCACACATAAAATTCACATAAGGAGATACTTACCGAGCTAAATCGCTCATTACTACAAAATACCGAATATCGGTCACAAACACGCTAAGTACATAATACCATCCTGGGGAGACAGATAGAGTCATACGCTACAAAACTCAAGCACAACTGAGGTGCGATATATGATCTGAGTCTCAAGAGCCATCCTGCTCACATAACACCATCGCTGCCGGAACCTCAACACATAAGAAATTTATCAAGCCGTTTCACAACTCACACGGCACAACATAATATTACATGAAATAGCCGATGACAAAACGACATCCTACGTCCGAATACCCCTCCATGAGGAGTGCTATGTTGAAATGAACACATCTGGCCTGATATAGAGCCTATATTCATATTTAAATCCACTCATAGCCGTCAAGCCGATTCTGATCTCACCGTACTAGGCTAATAACCTTTCAAGGGTTCATTATAACCCCTTTTTCCCATAACATACAAGAACAACCATCACAAACAGAACAAACTCCCACATTCCACAACCAAATGAACCGTGCGCCCTCCAGGCATAAATTCTCAAATTAGCACTATTACCACAATCTTCACACTTGGTTTAAATCTTCTATCAATCAGGTGACTACATGTCACACTTATACAATCTTCCCGTGGGATATGCTCCCACGACCTTCCACACTAGGTAACAAGTCTGCACATCCATACCACCGACCGCACTAAAGCTGTAGAGCAAATCAAGAATCCACACATCAATACACAAGGCCTCTTACACACGACATCGACCTTAGGTGACGCCGAAAACAATACCATCTTACTTTAAACATCCAAATCCTTTTCCTGCTCATCCGAGCTCATGACATCCTTGTCAACACCGAACCGCAATCTTGAGTCCTCAACTTTCGAATCCCATGCAACTTGATGCACTTAATCACGCCAATGCGCAAGAGTACAAGAATTTCATCATAACTCCTGAACCACTAATAGGGTAAACACTTCATCATATAGAAACCTTCTAATTAACTCATTTCAAGAGAACCATTGCAACACGTGACTGAATTCTCATGTCCGCAGAAAATTCCAACCTCAAGTAGTGGTCTAAACCGCCATGACTCTTCCGGGATCCATCTACACATAACAGGTTATAACACTTGAATACTTCCAAATAAAATCAATTACGGCGGCCGTCAAGCCTCTCACGCACCGCCACAAATCACATGAATAACTTAATCATGCTGAAGGAACTGATCACCGCCACCATTATGCCAATTCAACCATGGCTAACCAATCTAACTTTTCTAGTTCATCCTTATCTTGCCTTAGAGATAATAATAATAGCTCCATTCCTTACATCACCAACCTAAATCCGCACCCATCTTGAGTGACCCCCATTCCACGACACTACATTGTCTCCAAACCCATGAACCGTTTCATACCCTCCTTGCACGCACATTCGCATCTTCAACTGATATACCCATTCTGATAATTCCTCTACGAATCCGAAGTCATTTTCTCTTCTTTTTTTCCCTCCAAATGCTACACTGCAAGTCAAAAATATCATAGAACATTCCGTGCCTCTTATCATAATCCGCTACAAAAGATCGATTCTTAACCATACAGCGGGCTCGAAATTCTTAGGCACCGCATCTTTAACATTTGAATTTGCTAGGACCGCTGTTAAGAGTCACCCACTCTGGCTTGGTCCCGAATATAATCAACTCCAAGGCTCCGCTGGCACATGAACACCCACCTCAATGAAGCACTCGACTAAATCACTTCCGTTGTAAATCACCTTTGTACGAAGCATAAATCTTGAATCTTCCCAAAGCCCAAACATGAGTCAATAAGGCCAACTACAGCACACCTTTATCAATTCCTTTGCTCAATTTACCACTTATATACTTTTCCCTTAGCTATATTAACTCACCAATACGTCGATAACCCGAAACCTCACAAGTAGATAACCATGCAACCCAATCGTAGGCGGTGGGACTTTCCCACTTAGCTTGAAGCTACTATTACACAACCCCGGAACCCACCAAGATTCTTTCTTCATTGTTGGCATGATCTTGCACAATCAACCCGCCAAATTCCTCGAAATCCTTCTATTAGCACTTCATGAACACTCTGAATCTCTAGCAACATTCACATTTTCGACCTCTTACTGGATGGTCAGTAAAATCCTCCGCAGAAGCTTTGCCAACCACGCGACCGCTGACCTGCTCACAGGAGATAACCCACCTGTGGAAATTACATGCCGACATCTCCCAACGATGTTGCATTGCACAATTACTACGAAATCAATAACCCATCATGAGCCCATGCTCATTCACTAGCTGCACAAGTCCGTTTACTCCTTATGGACATCAACTAAATGTGCGACAATACCTCCAAATCCAAAGCCATGTTGTATCCAATTTCATATCAAACAACTCATTTCTGTTGCATCCAATCTCCTACCGTATAATAGCCAATATTTCAAATTAAGCCCGTAGACTCAATCGCTGTCCACTAAAATTCCCAATCACTCCAACTTTCCTCAAGGTGTGTAGTTACCCTGCCACTGAACCCATATGCTACTCTGCCACTCTCCCACTTTGGTCAAACTCACTCCTATAAGCAACTACTTCACTTTCGCTTCTTACACCTGGCCTTCTAGAAATTTAACCACTGCCTGACACTTTCCACATGTCGTTCCTCATCCATTGCTGCCCAGTTGTTGCCTTAAATCAATATCTATCTCCGTAGCACTTGAACTAACAGATCGCTACTACTTTAAACCTTTCCGAAGATTATCTTTCTCGAGCCGTCAACATTAGAAACATTGATCCGATCCTGAACCACCACACACCGTGATCTCTGACAGCCGCTTTCCCGATACTATTTCACAATACCTCGCCCAAAGGCGAATTGAAGAAGATCACAACACCGGTGAACTTAACACATTCAATCGAGGACGACGACACCACGTTGCAGATGGAAATTCCACCATACTTGAAAACACCAAGTCTCGTTACTCTATCAACCCAAACCTGAACATTTATAGTCCGATTGCCTTTCCTCCGCCAGAAATAAAATACCGAATCTCTGAATCATGCTCTGAGTAGACCTCTTTTCGAGTCATTCACTGCCCCGATGCATAGGCAAGTATCCTACCATCACATCAATATTGTGCGATAATCGTTCATGAGCATCATAACAACCTGTGTATAGCCGCAAAGCTCTCAGAAGTACCGCTACTGGGTTAAAACGATAGAATATCCTTCCGCAAGGCGACGATAATAGCCCAAACAACTACGCAATGAGAAACATCCTGCACCACATCTGTAGTATTATTACAATTCCTCACTTCCCGATATGATAAGCGCTTCACGTCACATAAGATTGAATGGGAAGGAAACGAAGGCATAATCCTGAAAGGAATCAAATCGCACGATGAGGAATCAAGAAGGGAAGTGCTCCTAACAGCCCGGTAGCCTCTCGAAGATAAGTATAGACGTCTCCGTACCGATCCGCAAGACTCTACTAGACTTGCTCACGACTCGTGAGACTCTACTAGACTTGCTCACGAGTACGAAAGCAACGCGTACCCAGTAAGTATCCCGTCTAATCTCGAAGAAGTAGTAACGAGAGGTCAACTTTGACACTTACTAGTGGTCCAATAATAATATAACAATGATGCGAAAAATCGTAGATTTTATAAGGTGACTGCAAACTCAATAAGCATGAAGCAGGTAATCAATTCTTTGGTTAATAGAAATTTCCAAGTTCATATTTCATCATTTATTAATTTATCTCAGGCTAGGGAGACAATATCCAATTTTGTAAATCTCAAGGCAAGCAATACAAGCATGCGCAAATCATGCCGAGGCCGTACGGCCCGATCCAATAATATTTAAATTGTGCACTGTCAGAGGGTCGAATGGCGCGAACCATAGATGCATCTATTACCCCGCTCGCAAATCATACATGCGACGCGGTCAAATATAAATAAAAGAATTACCCCGCTCGCGAATCATACATGCGACGTGGCTACACATAGATACACACATTCAAACAGTCAATCAAGACTTCATCAGGGAAACAATTACCCAAGGAAATGACAACTTCTCTTTTAACAGTCAAGAAAGTGATGTTTAGCCTTTTAGAAATTATTTACCAAGTTCGATATGATTTGAGCTTTTTAAATTGTCAATAAAATTACAAGTACGACAAGTAAAGCATGCTTTTGGGTCCTAGACTACCCGGACTTAAGCATAATAGTAGCTACGCAAGGACTCTCGTCACCTCGTGCGTGCGTAGCCCCCACAAATAGGAGCACATATTTACTTATTTCACCTATGGGGTTAATTCCCTCTTACAAGGTTAGAAAGGAGACTTACCTCGCTCCGAAGTTCCATAACCGGCATTCCACGCCCTTCCGATGACTCTAATCGATACACAACGCTCCAAAACTAGCCAATACTTATGCAAACTCATTAATATATGCTCATTTACTCATTATAATCCAATTTATAATAATTTCTAACCCCGATCGAAAAGTCGATAAAAATCACCCTCGGGCCCACGTGCCCGGATTCCGAGATTTTTCGAAGATAAACTTTACCCATAACCTCACGAACTCAAATATATAAATTACTCTCAATCCCATGTCCAGTTTCGTGGCCAAAATCGAAAATATAAATTTCTAGGTTTTGCTTCCAAATTCCATAATTTCTCCAAATTTCCATGACTAAATCCATATATAAACCTTGTATATAACTCAAAACTAGTGGAAACCACTTACCTCATGCTTGGTGATGAAAATAGCACTCCAAAGTTGCTCCAAAATCGGCTCTCATAGAGGAAATGGGGATGAAATGAGCCCAGCCCCCGGCTTTTAAAAGACAATGCCCAGCGATTCTTCGCACCTGCGGTCACTTGACCGCTTTTGCGGTTCCGCAGGTGCGGACAAAGCACCGATTCTGCGGTCCAGGGCTTCCAGCCCATTTCCGCTTCTGCGCCTTCTCTTCCGCAGGTGCGGTCTCGTTTCTGCGGCGAGATGACCGCATCTGCGGTCCCAGCACTCCCAGCCAAAATCGCATTTGCGACCCTCATGGCTGCTTCTGCGGCTCCGCACCTGCGGTCAAAACCTCGCAGGTGCAGTTACACCAGATGACAGCAGCCCTCAGCCTTTCTTCCAAGTCCAACTCGATTTGTTTACCATCCGGATTCCACCCGAGGCCCTCGGGGCCTTAGCCAATTATACTAACACGTCCGAAAACACATCACGAACTTAGTCGAGCCTTCAAATCACATCACACAACGTCAAAATCACGAATCACAACCCAATTCAAGCTTAATGAACTTTAGAACTTCAAACTTCAACATTCGATGCCGAAACCTATCAAATCACGTCCGATTGACCTCAAATTTTGCACACAAACCATATTTGACATTACGACCTACTCCAACTTCCGGAATCGAAATCCTACCCCGATATCAAAAAGTCCACTTCCGGTCAAACTTCTCAAAAACCTTCAAATTTCTAACTTTAGCCAAATGACTCCAAAATGACCTACGGACCTCCGAATCCACTTCCGGACGCGCCCCCAATACCAGAATCACCATACGGAGCTATTCCCAGATTCGGAATCCCAAACGGACATCGATAACACTGAAATGCACTTCAACCCAAACTTATGGAATTCTTTCAGAATGCTAACTTCCACAATGGGCACTGAAACGCACCCGGGTCATCCAAAACCCGATCAAGACATACGTCCAAGTCCAAAATCATCATACGAACCTGTTGGAACCTTCAAATTCCGATTCAGAGGTCATTTACTCATAAATCAAACCTTAGTCAATTCTTTCAACTTAAAGCTTCCGAAATGAGAATTTTTTTTCCAAGTCAACTCCAAACTTCCCGAAATTCAATTCCGACCATGCGTACAAGTCATAATACCTGAAGTGAAGCGGCTCATGGTCTCAAACTGCTGAACGACGCGCTAGAGCTCAAAACGACCGGTCGGGTCGTTACAAAAAACTTGGAGGAAAATGTAAAGGAAGTACTAATTATCCGAAATTAAAGTTTAGTATTTATACATGCCCTAATAATTTCGGATTTCGGATCGGATTGTATTAAAATTATACCAATCCGAATCCGAATCCGAATCCGATCCGAAATCCGAAATTTAGTAAACACAATCCGAAATCCGATCCGATCCGAAATTGAACGGATCGGTTCGGATTTCGGATATCCGATCCAAATGAACAGCCCTAATTCGTGAGGAATATTCTCAAATTTTCCTCTCCTAACCAACAAATTTGTGAAATATGAGGTGACAAGGAATCTTGACATAGATTCTTTTTCCATGATCTTAATAATATCAATCACCAAAAGTTTTATTGTTTATACCCGCTTGTTACAATATTTGAATTTTGTGTTAGCTGAAGGCAGGTTAATTCAATAAATTGAAACAAATCTCACATGTCGAACTGAATATATAGTGCTAAATAATTAACCAAGAAATTTATGTTGAGACATTGCTATCCTAATTCTAGATGCATGGTGATCAAATAAGCTAAAAATTTAGTTACCTTTTAATTTAGTTTATCAACACATACACACAGAAGGAGAGTCTTGGAGCAATGATTAAGTTATTTTTATGTGATCTATATGTCAGGGTTTCAAATCGTGGAAGTAGCCATTAATGCTTGCATTAAAATAGGCTGTCTACATCACACCACTTAGAGTGCGGTCCTTCCCCGGACCATGCATAAATGCGAGATATTTTGTACACCGGGCTGCCTTTTATATTTTAACACACACACACAAAATCTTCAAATCCAATTAGATCATCCTTTTCTCTCCCAAATTTTGTATAACAATGGCTTCTAAGTCTTTGTTGTAACTACTACAAGAAATTGTCAAATTAAAAAGAACTAATCGCCTCAAAATTAAAACATGCAATATACTGTTACAAATAAAATTATATTGACTGTTACTGTATATAAATTACATCTTTTCCAGCGTGAAACTAGTACGTTATTAGACACTATATTATACGTTGCATGCTGTAATGAATAAGCCCACCTATTTACTTGTTAAGTTATTTTATATTTCAGTTCAAACTTGTTTGGTATTTAAAAAATTGCTTTCTTACGCACATCGAATCTTCAGAAAAGGCTGGGTATTTTAGCTTTCTGGTCAACTTTCTTTTTCTTTTTCTTTCTTTCAGGAAATTATATACGAAATCAAACCTAATCTTCAGCACATTATAATTATTTGACATCTTAGCAGCTTAAAGTAATACATTTAGTGGTAGTGATTAGTTGTACTAATACTTTTCGTTTCCCTAAGTGAAAATTCATTTTTAAGGAATTGCAATTTATGCGCACTGAAGTGAATACATACGTGAGCTACATCAAATTTTTGGGACGTAATTACTTATGAGTTGTGACCAAAGAATCTTGACTTTAATTATTTGATTTTTTTCCATGATCCTAATAATATGAACGATCAAAGCGGCACTGAATAGTATGACATAGTGGTCAATAAAGTGGGTTGAGAATCATGAAGTTTGTTATTTAAATTCACCTAAAACAAAAACACTAGGTGATTTCTTCTCGAACATCATGATTAAAAAAAAAAATACTCCATATATGAACGATCTAAGCCTATTGTTTGAAGGCAGGTTCAACAAATGGAAACAAGTTGAAACTATTGTTTGAAGTTGCAACTGCAAATATATATATATATATATATATATATATATATATATATATATATATATATATATATATATATATATATATATATATATAT
>NW_017676672.1:38709-41072 GCF_001879085.1 Nicotiana attenuata
AGCAAGTGTAGTATGAGTACGAAAGCAATGCGTACCCAGTAAGTATATCGTCTAATCTCGAAGAAGTAGTGACGACAGGTCGACTTTGGCACTTACTAGTGGTCCAATAATAATGATGTAAAAATTCGTGGATTTTATAAGGTGACTGCAAACTTAATAAGCATGAAGCAGGTAATCAATTCTTTGGTTAATAGAAATTTCCAAGTTCATATTTCATCATTTATTAATTTATCTCAGGCCAGGGAGATAATATCCAATTTTGTAAATCTTAAGGCAAGCAATACAAGCATGCACAAATCATGCCGAGGTCGTACGACGCGAATTACCCCGCTCGCGAATTATACATGCGACGGGGTCAAATATAAATAAAAGAATAACCACACTCGCGAATCATACATGCGACGCGGGTACACATAGATACACACATTCAAACAGTCAATCAAGACTTCATCAGGAAAACAATTACCCAAGGAAATGACAACTTCTCTTTTAACAGTCAAGAAAGTGATGTTTAGCCTTTTAGAAATTATTTACCAAGTTCGATATGATTTGAGCTTCTTAAATTGTCAATAAAATTACAAGTACGGCAAGTAAAGCATGCTTTTGGGTCCTAGACTACCCGGACTTAAGCATAATAGTAGCTACGCACGGACTCTCGTCACCTCGTGCGTGCGTAGCCCCCACAAATAGGAGCACATATTTACTTATTTCACCTATGGGGTTAATTCCCTCTTACAAGGTTAGAAAGGAGACTTACCTCGCTCCGAAGTTCCATAACCGGCATTCCACGCCCTTCCGATGACTCTAATCGATACACAACGCTCCAAAACTAGCCAATACTTATGCAAACTCATTAATATATGCTCATTTACTCATTATAATCCAATTTATAATAATTTCTAACCCCGATCGAAAAGTCGATAAAAATCACCCTCGGGCCCACGTGCCCGGATTCCGAGATTTTTCGAAGATAAACTTTACCCATAACCTCACGAACTCAAATATATAAATTACTCTCAATCCCATGTCCAGTTTCGTGGCCAAAATCGAAAATATAAATTTCTAGGTTTTGCTTCCAAATTCCATAATTTCTCCAAATTTCCATGACTAAATCCATATATAAACCTTGTATATAACTCAAAACTAGTGGAAACCACTTACCTCATGCTTGGTGATGAAAATAGCACTCCAAAGTTGCTCCAAAATCGGCTCTCATAGAGGAAATGGGGATGAAATGAGCCCAGCCCCCGGCTTTTAAAAGACAATGCCCAGCGATTCTTCGCACCTGCGGTCACTTGACCGCTTTTGCGGTTCCGCAGGTGCGGACAAAGCACCGATTCTGCGGTCCAGGGCTTCCAGCCCATTTCCGCTTCTGCGCCTTCTCTTCCGCAGGTGCGGTCTCGTTTCTGCGGCGAGATGACCGCATCTGCGGTCCCAGCACTCCCAGCCAAAATCGCATTTGCGACCCTCATGGCTGCTTCTGCGGCTCCGCACCTGCGGTCAAAACCTCGCAGGTGCAGTTACACCAGATGACAGCAGCCCTCAGCCTTTCTTCCAAGTCCAACTCGATTTGTTTACCATCCGGATTCCACCCGAGGCCCTCTGGGCCTTAGCCAATTATACTAACACGTCCGAAAACACATCACGAACTTAGTCGAGCCTTCAAATCACATCACACAACGTCAAAATCACGAATCACAACCCAATTCAAGCTTAATGAACTTTAGAACTTCAAACTTCAACATTCGATGCCGAAACCTATCAAATCACGTCCGATTGACCTCAAATTTTGCACACAAATCATATTTGACATTACGGACCTACTCCAACTTCCGGAATCGAAATCCTACCCCGATATCAAAAAGTCCACTTTCGGTCAAACTTCTCAAAAACCTTCAAATTTCTAACTTTAGCCAAATGACTCCAAAATGACCTACGGACCTCCGAATCCACTTCCGGACACGCCCCCAATACCAGAATCACCATACGGAGCTATTCCCAGATTCGGAATCCCAAACGGACATCGATAACACTGAAATGCACTTCAACCCAAACTTATGAAATTCTTTCAGAATGCTAACTTCCACAATAGGCACTGAAACGCACCCGGGTCATCCAAAACCCGATCAAGACATACGTCCAAGTCCAAAATCATCATACGAACCTGTTGGAACCTTCAAATTCCGATTCAGAGGTCATTTACTCATAAATCAAACCTTAGTCAATTCTTTCAACTTAAAGCTTCCGAAATGAGAATTTTTTTTCCAAGTCAACTCCAAACTTCCCGAAATTCAATTCCGACCATGCGTACAAGTCATAATACCTGAAGTGAAGCGGCTCATGGTCTTAAACTGCTGAACGAC